>NW_017259557.1:860307-894583 GCF_001594045.1 Atta colombica
AAATAACCTTATTAGACTATCAAAATAATTACACAAGAATTTCAAGTTGAGCAAAAATAAAAAAACTATGCAGTAAAAAGATTTGATATTCTAGCAACCAGTTTGAATATTCTACGTAATTATTTTGATGATCCAATAAAATTATTTTTAGATATGTACGTAGTTAAATTTTTAGATATTTCAGCAAAATCATTTTTTTCGTGCATTTGCCAAGCTTCTCTTGTGAATGCGCATACTTTGAATACTGGGTTCTCTATTCGAAAAGATATAGTGTGGTACTGCAATTTGGAATGTCGACGGTGACGGTCCTAATAATCCTAATATTCAGAGATATAAATTTCAAACGTATGTCAAAAATATCTTCAAAAACGTGCCCAAGAGGAAATTTGAACATTTCGATGGAACTATTCGTTCGTATATCACAGATTTCCTTGAATTGACGGTCGCGATTGTGTGGTCGTACCTTGGCACAAAAACAACCAGACAGATTGAGAAGAAATATATTTTTCCTCAGAAAGAGGCCATGGACGAATTGTTCTCCTTATAAGACGGATATGCGAATGTCATGTTCACCGTTCTGCCTTCGTCCTTCCTTCCCACCATTTTACGTGTACTTATTCACCTTCGTCGATGTATAGTACGCGTAAATTGACTGCCCGCTGCATCAAGCCTTCATGGCGATGTTTACGAGGTTTCAGTCCTGTCGTTATTGTGCGCTAGCGTAAGCAAGCTCAATAACGCGTTTGACTTTTCTCAAGGCGATTGCGAAAAGTGAAGGAGGCACGATCAATGTGAAAGGTGCATTATTTCGTGTCGAACACTTTTGATTCTGTCTGTTAGATATCAATGAAATAATGATAATCAAATCTCTTGAATTGAATGTGTTTTTAACTTTCATGTTTGTCAAAATGTAAATCAATCCATTTTTATGATTAGTTTCAAGCAAATAATGTTTGCAAGTATTATTGTATGTACTTGGTAAATAATAAATTAAACTTGAGTCAAATTTAACATATTTTCTTGAGTTAAATTATTCAAGTTAAATGGTTTAAGTTAAATTATTTATTCTCTATTAGTTTAATTAAAGATGAATAGGAGCAGTGGCGACCTAGAAATAATTAAAAAAATAATCCAAATTGAGTATAATTTGAATTTAATGGTGTAGAAAAGAAGGAAAGATAGTTATTGGCACATAGAAAAGCAAATAATTAAGAAGACAAAAAGATTACTATCTTATCTTCAATCACATGATTTATTTGCCACAGATAACTACTGTTATACTAACGGATTTCTCATCTATGTCAAAGGTGTATTTACTGATATCCACTGTTGCAACAATAGATCCTTTAGCTATCTGATATGTCACTAGCGGCTAAATAGATCCACACGCGATAATCATTAAGGTATCTGTAGAATCATAGAGATATCAAGTCCGTTTTTCGATATTTTCAGTCAGTTATCTACTTTATGCACCGTTTAAGACATGTTTTGTTATCAGTTTATGCTATCTTAAAAGTTATAGCGCAGTGTTCAAAATAGTTTTCCGATATTCCCGATTAAATCAACGCACGTATTGTACCGTACCTATTTTCAATGGCGCAATATTTTGGACTGTATTAATGACTTTTTAACAAGAGTCGGACATTGCTGCAAATAATCAACAAAATGATAGAGAATACTTCTCTTTCGTCTTAAAGACATATCACATCTTAAAATTATTGTTAAAAATATAAAAATTTCATATAAATTGTTCTATTATTATTTTTGAATATAAAAATTAATGTATAAAATTTAAATTCTCTTATTGGTTAAAAATTATTTAATTTTTTGTTTGCCTTGATTCTTATGTAAAATTGTTAAAATTTATGTTTTGTAGTACTTATTTGCAAATTTGAAATCGTTTTTAGTATTATGAGTTAAATCAAATTTGTAATATATATACTAATTGAACTCTAATAAATATAATTCATATAAAAGTTCATTTGAATTTTACTCGTTTAAAGATTATTTATTGCAGTAAATATGATCATTTCGTGCATAAAACTTAATTTTTTATTGTTTTATTTTTTCCAGTTAGAAGTTAGTTTTGACAAAAATGTTTTGATAGATATAACTGATATTGGATTTTTTATTTTATTTTTTAGTTGATACTTTTAGCTGATATTGCACAACCAAAGCATTCTTAAATATACAGAAACTTGTATATTTGCTTTGTCCTGTACCTACCTATATCTACCTCGAAAAAGTTATAATTGGCTTTACGAAAAGCTTTTATCATGTTGCGATTAATAGATATTTTCATGTTCTGTTAACGTCTTAATATTTTATTTTATGTAAAATATCATTTGCGATAATTATAACAATGAAATAAAATACGTCACTAACAGAACATTGAAATATCTCTACTAATCACCGTGGAGAGTATAGTAAAAGCTTTTCGTAAAGCCAATTGTAGCTTTTTCAAGATAGGTACAGCTAGATAAAGGAAGAAGCAAGTACACACAACTCGAGTCGAAAAGAAGAATGCGCCTTGTGTGCGCGAAAGAGAGAGTAGATCGCTTTTGTATTGTAGTGACCCAGGTTACGATGTTACGATGAGCGGGTCGTTGATCTAACCACCCTGCCGTCCTCTTTTCCCCCATGCTGCTGCATATATATAGCAGAGTAACGGAGTAGCTTCGGCTACTTCCTCGCCCGATATCGGGCTTGCGGATACCTTTATTATGCCACACGAGTTTTCGCGAAATTACGGTGGCCAGCCGCGACCTCCGTTGTACACCCCCAGCTCTCTTTGAAAGCAAACCCGCTGACTGCTGTCAATGGGTGTAAGAGGTATCGCGCGATCGCGGCTGAATACGAATCGCATCATTCGTCGCATTCATCTGCACCAGGGCGACCGTTGGCTATTTTAGATATTAATACGTATTGGGGCAAATACGCGACTGCGATCGTTTCTGCGGGATCTCTTTTCGATAACGACGGATGAATGTTAAAGATAATATCGAAACTGCAAACGGGGAACCATTCGAGAAGGTTATTATGCATTATCAAAAAATCCAGAGCATGAAACAAAAATTATATATGAATGGAATAAATAAATAAATAAATCAAACACAAGGTACGAAATGTCAATCATTTAATTAACCAATTTTCCAGCTTTATTAATTAATTTTCTATACCAGTTCTGTACTAATTTTGTTAAAAATATATGTGTTATATACACATATGAACCAAATACTATGACATTTCGCGCGACACTCTATAGGAGATAATTAGCTCATCTATATGGAGATAAATTATAACAATTCAATTTGAGGTAATACGTGCAGAAAGCGCGGAATTATATGTGTCAATTCAAGTGTGAATTATTTTCCTTTTTACACTTTCAACAATTTTTCTTTAATTTCTTATGCATAGGAAAAATTGTTCAATTATGTAAAATATTATATAAAATATTAGTTCTAATTTTTATTTTTTTATTAATTTCCTATAGCCAGATATGAATGTTTTCTCTCAATCACAATTATAACAAACGTAATGCTGATGTTAGAAAATCTTTGCAGTATCTATTATTAATGTATCACTCCTAATTATAAATTAGATTTCTTTTTTAATAAAGAAAAGATTTCAGTACTGAAATAAATCATTTTTGCCCCAGAAACCTACTAACATGGCGTTTTTTTATCTTGTTAAAACTCTCATTCAAAGTGAGTTCTCACGAGCTCTTCACCGTGTAAATTTCATGAAAATTATCTTCTGCCCCGAGGTATTCCTGAGACTTCGCTGACCGGATTCCTCCTGAAACGATGAGGGTAGGAAATCAGAGGTAACCGACTATCGCAAGCTTGGTTAAATGTCTGCAAACATTTAATGGCTACTAATTTAATGTTACTGTATATGTAATAACACATTACGTATTTATACATCGTTCTCGGTAAATAATTGAAAAATGTAAAAAAAACGAAACAGCTACTCGTGAAAAAAAATGCACGCTTCACCATGAGATGTTATTCGATTTGTAGATATTTACAGATCCGGCTGGCAGACTAACCAACGTGAGCACGGAACACTTTTCACGCGTGGGCGAATGATTAAATAAACACGCGTGAAGACACGCGTCGTTCCAGACTCCAAAGTATCGCCATCAAACGGAGACTTCCACTGCCGTGGGGAGTCAGTTCACATGTTAGCAGCTGCCCGTGGTCGGACCTAAACCAAAATGTTATTGCACACCTACTGGTACGTTTCAATTTGCATTGCATGAGGAACTAGCAAAATGACAAAGCAGTAGACGAATAAGATGCATAGTAATTACAAACGCAATTAAGAATCACTTGTTACTATTCCTGTTAAACTCTAGAATATGTGCGTAAATTTTACGTAAAAAAATATCGATAATGTTCTAAAGTTAAAAATTACTTAAATATTCGCATATTCATAAAACAGAACATCTATTTCTTATTCTTCTTCCAGTTTATTCATGGTACAATAATCGTAATTACCGTTTAAATTGAAATAATGGAGTAGATAAAAAAGAAATAGATTATCACTAATGCTATTTGCGGTAAGATGTTTTTAAAGGAGAATAGACAAATGATTATTTTACAAGCGACAATTTGCTTCTTTTGATGTCTGTGGGAAACTTACGGTCAAGCTTCCCGCTCAAAAAGATAGTTAAAAAAAACCCACAGGGCTTAACATGTCATTACTTTGTGCTGTTGAAAATAAGACTTTTTAGAAGCAGCGCGAATGCAAGACTTCGTGGCTTTTAGTTTTGAGCATCACAGATTTTCTCGTTTCCCTTTAGAAATGCGATCTGAATAGAAGGACAAAATTGAGATTATCGCGTCGCGTTCTGAAAGCAGATTTAACCGCTCGAGAAATGAACATCTCCAGTAGAGAAGCACCGTGCTTTCCCGTTGACGTCGACTGAATTAAAACGGATGTGCAGCGTACATGAAGAATGAATACAAAATGGGAAAAAAGCGCGCAAACATGTATAACGTGATGGTTATTACGAGCTAACTGTTGTTATTTAATGCAAATCCTGACGTTAATACGTACTACCCTTTTCCCGTATCGCATTATAGGTAAATTTTTTTGGGCGATTATGAACAGAGTTCCTATATAATACAGAGTCCATTAAGCGCGCGATTTAATCACGAGTTCGATTGTATGAATTAAAAACGATCAATTCGGTACGTTTAAGTATGCTTATGCCACCAATATCGAGGATGGCTTCAATGGGATCTGTTTAAAATTTCAAAACAGGGAGCGGTAAACTGCTCGTCCGAGAAGTCTCGCGGTTATCGTTTGCTTTTGAAAGCAGAGGAAAGCGGCGGTTTGCAAAGAGGGACTTGCACGATTAACTTGCTCTCACTGCAGAAAGGAAGCTTGGAGAATTCATATGCACACGCCTGGAATTCGTATCTTCTGCAAAATTCCAACTTTGCGCGAACTGCAGAAAGAGCGATGCAGTCAGGCAGAATTGCAGTGTTTGCTCGACACATTGCACCCATCGACGACGGGAGATTCATACACGAGCCATTAGGTGCAAAACGGTAGAATAGGACGGGAAGCGAAAGTGACAACTGTATGCGAGTACCAGATGAGAATTGTGCGTTTCCAGTACGGTGGAAAATCATGACCTGCGCGATACTATAGAGACAAAGACCAAAAATGGCACTGACAGAATCAGGTGAATCAAATATATTGGCTCGCAAGGATGTAAAGACGTTGATGAAGCGTCCATTTATGCGCGCGAGGTTGATGAACGGTTGCGGTGTCTGTTAATCCTTAAAACGGCGCTACGAGAACAGATCTGTTTTCGCTTAATGAACGATTATACGGTAATAGTTAGACGGGTTGATGGATGAACTTAATAATGAAATTCAATAACTTGTACGATACATGCATCAAAAGAATCATTTTACTAAAGTATCTAAAAATTTAGGTATGGTATCTGAAAATAATTTTATTGGACTATCACAACAAAATAATTACGTAAAATATTCAAACGTGATAAGCAATAGTGCAAAAAATTTTGACATTCTAGCAATTAGTTTAAGTGTTTTATATAATTATCTCTGCAACGAAATTTATTTTTAGCTCTGTATATCACTGAAAAAAATGTCTGATTGGATTAATTGGAATTCTAGTTAAATTTTGGTCGAATCTGAAACGAATTTTTTTTTCTTTTGTTAAATCCATTTTTTGGTTAAATCTACTAGTGAGATAATCAGAAGACTGATTGATATAATCAGAATGTTTAAGTTCATCCATTTGAATCAGATATTTTTGCAGTGTGGTGTATATTTTTCTCTTCAGCTGAGATTTAATAAAATTTCTTTGGCAAATTCGCTATAAAATTATATTTGTTTTTGACAATCATCTCCGTATTTAAAAAATGACACATCTAAAAAAAAATCAGTTTCCAAAACAAAAAAAAATTAGTTAATATCGGCAAAAAGAATATATTTTTGACATGATTAAATGTCATTTTTGTTTCTCAACTCTTAAATACCTATCCTTTTTGAGTTATGACAATTTTGATATCTTATAAAATTATGACAAATGCAAAATAATTAAATAAAGGTGACATAACTCAAAATATTATATATCTTGCTAAAATAACTATTAACTAAAATAACTAAAATAATTAAAATAAATTCAAAATAAAACAATTTCTTTTTCAAATTGTAATCAAAAATCTTAACTCTAAATATTCTGTAGAAGATTTTCCTTTTTATTTACAAAAATAAATACAACTCACTTTTGTAAAAAATATTTATATAATCTTTTTAAAAATCTTAAGAACGACACAAGTGACAGATTGTGAAATTAAGTTAGTTTACCTTTGATGATAGATTAGAATAATTTTCATTTAATTCAAAAATGATAATAATACTTGAAGATCATTTATTTAATTATATCACTTTTGAAGTGACAGAACATGTATTAAATGAATTATATATGGCAATATGTTACAATATGCGAGTTAATGTTATTGCAATGAAATATATATATATAACTAAAATTTCACAATCAGAGCAACAGAATGTCTCGCCAAGCAACAAATTATTGCAATTATCATTCAATAATAACTCTCGAGTTCTATTACGTTTATGTGTACGCATCGAGCACAACATCGATTCAATCCTATCAATACCTTTCTTGCGACAATAACATTTAAATTAGTGGTCACTATATGGAATTTATCCTTTATGCTTATCATGAAGTTTAGTTGATCCTTTATGCTTGTCATGGAGTTTACATAATACGTGTACATTGTTTCAATAGTAAGAGCTGCAGAGAGCTCAGTGAAAATAATATTAAAACTGAGTGGACGAGATACGAGACATGTGAGCCTGTTGACAGTCCGCAGTAATTCTACATTTTTGCATTGTGTTCAAGAACCGTAAGATTAGAGTGCAAATGATAATTATCCACTTTTTTAATACAAATAAAAGGGTGAAATTTCTGGAGAGCAGACATTTTACTGCCGGCTTTATTAGACCGTTTGTTACAAATGTGCCGATTGCGTACTTATCTAAACTAGGTGCATCCTTCTGCGCAATTTCCAAGATTAGCAATTGCCGGTCCGTTGTATGAAAGTGCTCATACGTTAGTATATTACGGGCTTATGCACAATAAAATGTAAACTAAAAGAGCATATTGTGTGCAACATATACAAAATGCAAGCGAGATGCAAATGTTTGTAATAAATATTCAGCTATGGAAAACAATAAAAATAAAAAATGCGTGTAAATAGAAAATCCAATATTAGATGGGAGCATTTACAATTTACAAAATTTGTATTTACAAAAAAAATTGTTTGTTCCAAAGATTAATTCAACTGTTAAAACAACGGTCACGTTTTGGAGCAACGGCTTTCGCGTACAGAATCGTGCGACCGTGTGTTCGTTGTATCGAGTGAATTGTCTATCGGATAATAAAATTCGTAATTATGTACAGGAATGGAATCGTATAGTCGCGAGTATTAGCTGCATCGATGATATACCGCCATTCGGATACGTTCGGGCATCGGACATTTTAATGTTACGGTTAGCCGGTGCTATAAACAAACCCACCATACCCTGAAATGAGCGCGATGCGAGCTGCACGGAATTACTGCCAAGCGTGATTAATTAGCGGACGCGGTCGTAATTCCCGCATCGTTCTTTCGCGGTTCTAAAGTGCGCTGTTTCGCACAGTACATATAATGTTGCTGTCCCATTTTGAAATGCAGGTTGCCGGTGGCAAGTGATATAAATCAATAGCTCGGGAGAGCTATGGAATTACATCAAATATATTATATTATACCAAGCCAATTTCAATATTTCTATGCACGAGCGCAAATCCCGTTATCGCGTTATTCGTTACATTTTTAGCGTAACCCATAAATTATTTTAAATCCAGAAAGGAACGTTTAACGTCAGCAAAACTAAACAGAATTTCAATCTCGATATATTTTCGTGACGAAGAACATCTCTTCTCTGGCTTAAGGGAATCCTAAACTGAAGATCGAACTCCGACGGAATCGCTATTTTATCAACCTGTACATGTATCTACAATTTACAACACATACGATTTACGAAACGTTTACAATGCATACAATTTATCGAAACATCGACATATCACTACATTTGCTATTACATCAATACCGTACACAGACGTATACACAAATTTTCAAGTATCCTATTCTCTTATACACTAAAGTTCTTAGGTTCAGTTTTAAAAAAGCACAGTACTATTGATACGATAAAAGAACTACGGGGCTAAACTTGTTTTATACATATAACATTTTCCATTTTTTTCGCTTTTCATGTAGAATCGTTTGACTTCATGTACGTTTGTATTTTAATTCTAAAAAAAGTTTATAATTCTGTGTAATCAACAAAAGGATTTCCGTATTAAAAAGGTATTGCGTTCAATTAAAACAGACGACTTAAAAATTTCCTTTCTCAAACTATATTTTGAACACATTTTGTGTTGTCGATCACGACAAAGTATAAAACCTTTATATAAAGCAAATATTATTACGAGATGACGCCGGAAGTTAACAATAAAATTATAATTTTCCATTTTTCCAATTTTTTTCCATTTTCGATATAAAATCATTATAATTCTGTAATAATCAACAAAAAGATTTCTCTACTGGAAAAATATCATGTTTGGCAAAGCAAACTTTAGGATTCCCTTAATTCTTTGACTGCTTTGGACACTTTGTGCTGCCGATCATGATATGCGATTAGAGAGCAGAAAACAGGAACATTATTCATACTAGTACTTTCACGTGCTCACGATAGTTTCGTGATTAGTTTTAGCAAATTTCCCGACACGATGCACGCACGTCAGAGTACTGGTTGGAGAGTATTGGCTTCATCATGGACCTCGTCGCAAAAATTCATTAGCTTTGTACCTACAACACGCGCGCGTTAGCGCTACTCCAGGCTTCTGAACTCTGCGGACTTTCCCCGCGTTGCATCTATGTATTTACCGTTGCGATACACAGGGTTACATTTGTCGTTGCTGGGCGGATTGCCTTTCCCGCGTCAGTTTCGGCAGCGAGACCATTCGCAATTAGTGGAACTTCAAATACAACCATTTCCGGATGTTTGTCCATTTCAAGTTTATTTGTCTCCTTCGTTTGAAAAGAAAGGAGAGTCAACATTCGTGTATCGGTAAAGATACATTAAAGCATCCGGATTATCCGGACGATTGAGATTCCCATATGATCCTACACGAATATACGTACAGATGAAACTTCTTTTATATTATTTAAAATTATTTATTTTCTTTTATACATATAAAAGAAAATAAATAATTTTTGTCTCTTGCAGTTTTTCTGTAAAGTTGATAGTATTTGAGTAAAAAAATATTGAAGACAATTTTCGTCAATTTCTAGCAATTATTATCTTATTAACTATTTCTAAAATCATAAAATAATAGAGGACTCTTTTTTTCGCAGTTTAATCCATTCTATTCTTAAAATATATAATTAATAATATATTAATTCCTCGGAGATGACGTGGCCCAGCAAACATGACTTGAACTGTTATATAATTTTTTGTCATTATTCAGATGTCTCTATTTTATAACAAGACAGCTTTATGATAAATGAGGTATAAATTCTGATATAAATATGATAATTTTCTTACGTGTCTTTGTTATACATTTAACACATAACATAATTGTATAAATTAAATGTAATTAAATTATATCCATGTATCATTCTATGAATGAGACATAACAAATACAAAATACATTTACAGTACATAATGGAAAAATATGTAAATTATATATGTTTTGGTTACATCTGCAGGAATGTATACTGTAACAGTTATATCACTAAAATTATAAGATTGTATTTTCCTATAAAATTACATCACTATGATGTAACTTAATTTCATAAATTATACGTCGCTTTTTCACAGTGATTACATTTGTTTAAAGAATTGAGAGAGGAGTGAGAATTTGTTATATAAACAAATCAAGGAACAATAAATGTGATAAATTAAATGAAATAATCGATCAATAAGTATTATTACAAATTATTTCTGATTATTCGACAATAAAGAAATAATCAAAATAATCAATATAATTTAGCAAATAAAATCTATTCAAAACATAGGTTAGGTTTTAATAGTTTGCTTCTATTATGCTATCAGTTAAATATTTTTATGCAGTTAGATAATAATATATATTCGATTGTCATGTCAATTTTTATAAATATACTTTCTAAATCTGAATCGATGAATAATCACTGATATCAAGTATGCCACTGATAATCAGTGAATTAAATAAATCCTTTTATTATTGTGATCTAACTAATCTTGTTTTAATGTTTAATTCAATGAATACGTATTGGAAGATAGATTGAAATTAACGTGCAAATGTCAGTATTTTAGTTATATAATGCTCAAACATTCTTTCTTTTTGTACTTTACTGATTACCAGTAAGTATGCCACTGGATAATTAATGACTATCCACTGATTCAGATTTAGAGAGTAAAAATATAACAGATAAGATAAATATAACAGATAATAAATATATTTATTTATTTATATATAACCTGGATAGATTATTATCATTTCCTAACTAACAATAAGTGAATAAATACTAGCTATTATTTCGTTTTCATGTAATCTCCTCAAATATTAATAATATTAAACTATCAGCAGAGGCATGAAATTAATATAGGAATGATATAAACAATAAGAGGGGTATAAATAACGTTAGCAATGATTCGATCACAAGCGTGCGATTAGTTCAGCATAAATATTATATTATTAGACCGTTCTCGAAATCGTGGATTCAAATCTTGGCAGCGATGCGATGCGTTTTTCAATAATTAATTATAATTAATAAGATAAGAATATAGGTATGCGAAACAGTATATAATAAAATTATTAAAAATCACTTGCAGAACTTATTGCATAAAAAATAAAGAAGAAATTTACGATAAGACTTTCATTATATAATAATAAATACGTTAAACATCATAATTAATAATACATTAAGACTTCTCATTAATGTGACATGTTTCAATTACATATTTGAGTCATTTTTTTCAATTCTCAAAAATGCATTAATGAGATATCTTCGCAAATCGGCCAAGCTAATTCAGTTCCAGAGTAACAGAAACTGTTTACAAATGAAAAATTGTGAGGAAACCTTCTACATACGTTAATAAAACTTTTAAGTTAAACAAAGTGAATGAGAGGTAAAAGTAATTCACATCATTACTTCGACAAGAACTCACCAAATAGGGTCATTATTTTGTTTCGCACGAAGTAGTTAGTGCCCACGTAAAAAAATTATTATTACAAGAGATCAAGAACAGAAAGTCAGAGTGAGTATATTTAAATAAATTAGAATATAAAAACTTGGTTAAGATAAAGTGTTTAAAAAAAATTAAAAAAAGATATGTTTATGTTGTTTCGTTAGTAATGTTAGTAGTATTTCTGATTTTTAAAGATAGATAGAAAAACGTAATCGATAGTGGAAATCTTAATGTACGTAATACTAATTGTAACTTTAATGTATTTATTGTTATGTACTTAATTGAAGTCTTGTTATATTAAATTTTTTATTTTTTTTTTATTTATATTTTATGCAACAAATTTTATAGAAATGGTTCTTATATATCTTTTTTAATTTATTTAATTATTAAACCTCTTTTACAAGAATATCAAATAATTTAATTGTCTTTATATGTTACATCTGCAAATCTGGATTTTATTTTAAAATATTCTTATATCCTTTTTAATGTCAATCTGATTCTTTGAAATTAATGAGTGCTTTTTAATTAACATAAATCATAAAGTTAATTAAATGAATTTTACAGATCCAGGATCAGTCACTGTGTTACATATTTTATTTCTGGAGGATTAAATAAAGTAGCACATGACGAAACTATTTCTGAATATCCTATGTAATATTACTGAATCACATCCTTTTGTTGTGATGATGACCTGGACTTCTGTTGCAAGGAAAATTATGATACTCGTGAAATATCTGAGCGAATAAAAAGGAAGTAAAAGTTTACTTGCATGATTATTATAACAATTTAGACTTATTCCGCGGTCTTAGCGCGAGGTGTTCTCTGTATGGCTTTCGCTGCATAATAATAATCGTGGCATAGGTGGCATAGGTACGTGTTCCATGCGGGAAGGCGCATTTAGAGCCGCATTACATAGACAGTGGTCGGCGGAGTGACGCGGCGTAATTGCCATGGCAATTACTGCCGACACATTTCACATGCGCGATGTAACAGCAACGCGTTGTTTCGCGGCGCGTTTCAAATTTTCGGTGTTGGCCGACACGCTTCAACTGCGAACGGATAAAAGCAACGACTGTGCGAAAAAGCGGTCACCGAGTGCGCCTGGTGTATTGCACATTAACACCTACACGTTTGACTTTCCCGATTTTCTCGCGTCAAATAATTCGAAAATTGATCTAGATGGCTGTGCGGTAGGTATCGTAATGTCTACAGTTCCGACATTCCGACACGTAAAGTCTTTTAAGCTCCTCCCGGAGCTAAAATCTGTAACGCAATTAATATTGACGCTGCGTCTGTAGGATCTTTAATTAAAAGACACTAATTAATTTCATCACTGGAAATGATTTTGTTAAAGAATCTAAAAATTTAATTAAATACCGATATAAAAATAATTTTCATAAAATAGGTAATGCTTAACAGTTCTGCATAATTATTTCGATCTAACGAAATTATTTTCAAATTTGCATCTAAGCTATGTGTGCAAGCTAAATTTTTAGATACTTTAACAAAACCATTTTTTTTGTAATGGAATCAAAATGACAATCAATATAAAAAAAGAATGAATACTAAATATATTTTAATAAGAATATATTCTAAATTGACAGGTATAATATAAAGGAAATCAATTTGACATTTTTGACAGAGATTTATAATCAAGTGAGTCCAATAGATCCACCATCAACTCTGAAGAGTTAAACTTTTTGACAGACGTACGGCGGAATCGACGTCCAAAGCTAGATAACTTGTGAGTTAATATATTGAGAACCCTTCTTTTTCCTCTTTATCAAGGTGAAATTCAATCAAGAAAGTTTTATATTTTATGCCATAAAATCGAACGATAAACAGAAAAGTGGATGATTTAGTGAGATTTAACGTATCGTTAAAATACGTATCGTGAAACCTACGAATTACGATAATGCATTGTACCTACGGGCGTATCTATCGTAGATACGAGGTGAAGTAGGTGTAACCGCGGCAACATCTAGCACATCGACCGAAATCCAGTGAAACACACAACGAACGTTAGAGGCCGGAAATTACACGGTGTATCTTTTTCTGATTATAATTAATGGACTGGGTATCGCTAGTCGGCTTATATTAAACCGCCCCGCATCTTCCGGACGGCGGATATTTAGCCACCCACACTGCCGCGTCCAAGTTATTATTGTCGGGCGAGTAACGCGAGTAACCGCGCGCAGCTCAATCTATTTAACGGCACCCGAAATTTCGGCGCTATCTTGCCGAGTATGTGTAGTCAAACGCACTCTCGTTCCTCCATCCAACGCCCGCGGAAACTAACTTGGCCTTACCGTCATTTCCGGTCGCTGAGCATAGGTGGTAATGCGAGGCAAAGCTTGTTGGACTGTAATAACATCAACTAATTGAGATGGATCTGTGGATTCTCGAGTTGGTTAGCCAATGAAAAACATTGCCACAGGTTCGTACGTTTATTCCGTTGTGCATGTTTATATCATGTATGCATGCATTCGTGTGCGTGTTCGTGCGTGCCGGCGTGCGCGCGCGCGCGCGCGCGTGTGTGTGTGTGTGTATGTGTTTTAAACAAGGATTACAATTGATAATGTATTACACGAATCCGAGTGTACAGTCGATATCGCGCGTACGACTGCAAATAAAATCGTAAAATTCACGAGCTTATCACACGTATCTCTACTATAATAAAATATATTGTAATAAAATATCATTTCACAGACCTCAGTCAGCGTTCTAATTTTTACAGTTCCATGGATTCTGGTCCATCGATTAGATATCCATATATTTCCGATAATTAGTGTCTGCGATTTATAAACGGATACAAAGCAATGTTTGGTATATATAAGCACGTGTAATATGATAAAAGTATTTCAGGCGTCTTTCAGGCGTAAAATTTGACAAACATATGATAACATAAGTAAATTTAAAAATTATCTCTTTAAATTTCTTGAAGTAAAATTCCACACGAAAAAATAGAGTGATTATCATATTGCTCAAATTGGAGTAACTTTTCAGTCAAATGAAATGAATTCTTCCTCTCTTTTTTGCGGAATGAATTTTATTTTCGTAATTAAAAAATCAATCATACAATCGTAATTAAAAAATGGTCACTTACAATTGGAAACAGTATACACCAAGCAAGAAATTCGATAACACGAAGTAAACGAGTTACACTGATCGTCATCTCGTTCTGTCAATGTTATGTTTTGTTGACATGCTTCTGCTATACTTCTTTTAGAGATAAAAATACTAACAAGATCAAATCTACGTATTGACAATTTTTTAGGATAAGATTCCTGATATTTCATATTAAGCTATTTTGACTACTGTTTCATTTCAAATAAATAAAACTGACTGGAGTTAATTCATTCTTATGAAAAATAAAATGTCATTCCATTCCGAGTGACAGTATTTTCATTGAAGTAGATTTTTAATTGTTTTGAGTAAAATTTTATTCTTAAAAATTTAAGGAATGTGAGATGTTATATAATAAAAGTCTGGCACATAAGATGAATAATGCAATAAAAAATTTCAAAGTACATTGAAGATATTAAAATATCTCGCGAAAGCTTCCTTGAAAAAAAATGAACGTTTCATTGATCTTCTTATTAATCCCGATCACGGCCCGCTCTTCAATTTTATCTTCCTTTCTGTAAACTCGTTCGCTCTCATTTTTCTCGCGCTACTCCCTTTTTCGGCGCTATTTGCTTTCTGAACACGCACTCACATTTTCTCTCATCGAGCCATCATTACTTAGAACCAGTTATCAGCTCTCTGAACGATATCTACGAGACGATATCTACTTCAAAATCTTTATAAATAGCGTAAAATTGATTGTCTATGTTTGCCACAAATATTTATATATATATATATATATATATGCTGAAGACAGAAAAAGAACTAGTTATTGCGCTATTGTTAGTCTATTTATATAATTTATAATTTGATAGATGACTCGATAAAAATTGAAGCAAAATTGTGTCTACAATTTTATATATTTTGATATCCATGTGTATTTTATACGAGTATTTGATATTTGTATGTATGTAATGTTTCAAACGTTTTCTACAGCAAACAAATTATTAAAATCCTATTTTTAATTTTGTCGTAAATTATACATTGTTTAAAGTGGCCTTTATATCATATAGTTAATAAATATTTTAATATTATTTTTTTATAAGTCGGAAATAATTAATACCTATAACGTTAAAATTTATTTAATGTTGATTGAGATTGCTTTATATCAATTATCATATGTTTAATAAATATTTTAACAATATATAAATGTTTTCTGTAAGTTGAACATAATTAATACTTATAACGAAGCCTATGATGTTGAAATTTATTTAACATTGTTCAAGATTGTTTTATATATAATATTTAATAAATACATGTATTCGCCGTTTGTTTAATAAATACATTTTATATATTTTAATATTGCTTTTTAAAATTTGAAAATAGCCAATACCTATAGCGTTAAAACTTATTTAACGTTGTCCAAGATTGATAATAACCGAAATAATTGTTTTCTGTGTATCAATTAGTTTTATGTAAACATAAATATGATTTCGTGCTATAAATCATTTACATATTGATGTAAATCATATATATCAGGACAAAAGCAATTGATCAATACTGAAATATCTTCCGGGAATAGGTATGTGTAACATAACGAACGGTAATTTTTTATTAATTTTGATTGACAACACTGGCACACTACGGCTGTGGCCACGTGTCGCCATTTATCATGATAATTTCGTTAAAAAATCTGTCATAGTTTTTGTTTTATTTTCATTAAAAAGGCGGCATGTTATAATCTATCTTGGAAATTAGAATAGATATGACAATGGCCTAGCTAAGTAACATTTCGTTACGTATGTTATACGTATATATTATTCATTTTACATTTAATAATCATTTTTATGAAGAAAGACACACGTACGCACGCATGCACGCACTATCGTCAAAAAGTTTAAGACCAAGCGTTTTAAAGACTTGATTTTATGTTTTTTTATTTAAAATATACGCAAGTGTAATTTTATTTTTCACAGCATTAAAATATGATCCTGAAGATATAATAATTAAGTAAAAAAACAATTACTATTTTAATAATTACTATTTTATATTTATTTTATAATTTTATCATAAATTATGTGTTTTAAGATTATAGAAGATATCACTGGTCCTAAACTTTCTGACGACGTATTTATAGCGTATGTACGAAATCATATCAATTACATATAAAACTTAGAGAAGAAAGCAATACAGGTTTTATATATCATAATAATTAGATTGTATATTTTAACGTTATACAAAATCCATTTAATTTCTTATTTCCAATTTTCTATTTATTATTTATTAATTTTTTTACAAATTAAGAAAGGTAAAGAATAAGCAACAGGAACAGTGAACCGTAAATAATGAAACTCACGATCGGACGAGATTATTGGTCATAAGCATGATCACGCATAATGAAGAGCATGTAATGTGACCCGATACTATGGTCAATTTTGCTGCCTTCGATTAAACTATGTCGGTCCACGTTTGACCAAACATCGTTAGCAACCTATTGCTAACGTCGGAATCGGCAATCGTGCTGTAAGGACGCTTACAATAAGGAACCATACAACAATGGACGGATCTTACAGTGTAGCGACATAATCTCACGACAGATCGGGACTCGTGACCCAGTATACATTCACGATATCCCGCGTACACGCCGCAATCTTTGATAATCACCCTCAACCCATTTCGTATGTCCCTTGTTCTTTCCGCCATAATAACGTCCACTTGAGAAAATTGCCGAGCATATTCGTCTGTGACGGATATAGAAAACTCTGGGTTTCGTTCCGTGTCTCGTTTGCAGACACGGATATAACGACGCCACCTCGGCGCCGCTAATTTTGTGCCGTAAAATATACGCCTCGCGGAAAACGCTCTTGTTCTATCTTCAACGTCATCTTTTCTTGTCCAGGAACAGAGGTATAGACGGGAATGACGTCGGGTGTAAATGCGTCAGAGAGAGAGAGAGAGAGAGAGAGAGAGAGAGAGAGAGAGAGAGAGAGAGATTACATTTGCGAGATATCGTTTGCAAACTAAGTGAATCGATAGCAACGAACGCGTTAGCGGATCTTAAACATGCTAATGGCAAACTAAATGCGGTTCGCCACGTGTGTCCATGGACCGTCGGAAAATCTGATTGACGTGCATGTGTTGCACCTGCTTTGCGGTGACGCATGGGCTCGATGTAGCCGATGCAAAGTGAAATGTCTATATGCGTTAATCCACACGTGACCATGCACACGTAATGCTGGCGCTGGTTCGATAGGATTTTCTGTGGTTTACAACCCTATTATATGGATATCTTCGAATGACAAAATTCGCATTATTCCTCTTGAAGATAAAAATTATAGAGGTATAAAAGACAGAGGTAGAGAGATAAAGCATTTATTACTGTTCCAGGGCAAGAATCCCTCTAAGAATGTACAGGTAATCGAAAGAAAACAAAGAAAAATAACACAGAATATATATAATATAAGAAAAATAATATAAATTAAAAAAATAACAAAAAAACTAAATAAAATAGAGAGAAAGAGTTAGTAAAATTAATAAACTGTTGATGCAGCGATCAAATAACGGAATAACACAATACACAATATGATTTTTTAAAAATATTATATGTGTTAGTTTGGATATTAATACAAAAAGAACAAAAACGCGTGTAATATGATATTACGCGGTAACAAAAATATGGTATCATTTACTTATATCCGACCATCGCCATATACACGTCTAATTTTCGTTAGTAACTTAAGTAAAATCGCCTGAAGCGAGACGCATCTCTCGCACAAACCATGTAGAGAAAAGCATTATCTGTACACGATACGAAATAACACGCATTTATCCTCGATATACATGGTGTAGCGCGGGGCGTCTCTTTATTACAGCAGTTATGAATAGAAACTAGAATGAGAGTGCAAATGGGAATGTAATGCGATGCCCTGCGTTGGCCCAGTAATTCGGGAAAAGTCGCCGGATGTACACACACCATAGGTACCATCGTCGTCTCATAGCAATCGTTTCCGTCTCTTTGCCTTATCATTCGAATGTTAAAGTCCTTCATGTGAACCTTGCAGCCTTTCACAGCGCGATTATTAAATGCACGGAAGAGCATAGATCGAGGAAATACACGCTATGGGACGGATATTATCAGTTGTAATGTCGGCATATTCTCGGTTATAGCTATAAAGTACATGAGACATATGAAATACGATTTCCCGTATTTCAGACGCGAGAACGGTAATTCTGGCGGTACACAGAGGAGTGATGAAGTTAAATTAATCCATAACCACCAGTCTAGATGAAATCCGAGATATAATATGGTTACTACGGTAAGCTAAATTTCAACTTGATAAATAAACAATAGTATTATCGCTGTTATTAATTTCGAAAGGATCTGTATTTTCTGGATTTGCCATCGGCAACTGTAAAAATATGCTGGAAAAAAAGTTTTCGGTATTTGGCTATAATTGCATAGTAAAATATTATAGTTAGGAGCTCCATTATAATTATTTCTGCTATTTCAATATAATAATATTATATTAATGTGAGTTGTATAAAAGAAAGAATTCCCTTATTTTTGCAGTGGATCTTGGAAGGGAGGAAAGCCCGATAATATTCATATATAAAATTGTAAATATATATATTTTTCAGTTCTATATAAACTATACTTTTCGTAATTAGTTCTTTGGAGTCAAATTGACAATCAAATATTATTTTCAATTTATGATTGTATTTCAAGTCTAATAAAGAAAATCAGTATGTTTAGAACTGAAAAATATATTTACAATTTGCAAATTAAATATGAATATTATTAAGCTCTAGTTGTAAGATCCACTTCGAAAATAAAATTCTTCTTTTAATTTAATTTATTCTTATTATATTTATTCTTATTATATTCTTATTATAATATATTTAAATTTAATTGTATTTATAGTTCTATATATGTACCAAAAGATATGATCGTTCCGAAAATAATATTACCTATATAATCGTTTTCGAGATATCATAGCAGTAAAACTGGAGCTCCTAATAATAATTATTTTACCACGTAATTATAGTTATAAATACCAAAAACTTTTCTCTCCAAATAATTCAATAAACGTGAACAAAAGTTCTTGCAAATTTTCTTTTTTTTTTTATTCACGTTTATTTAAGTTACAGTTGAGAGAAAAGTTTTTGGTGTTTTTATGACTGTAATTGGTAAAATAATTCTATTCTATTTACAAGCTCTTGTAAGCTCTCTTTTTTTATTCATGTTTATTTAAGTTTTAACGAAGTATTCGTCGACGTGAATTCATGATCGAAGAATGACGTCTGTTTATTCTTCAAGGGTTCGGTTTCATCATGGAAAGGGCATCATGGAAGCCAGCCATGAGATGAATGCAACGGCTATCGTTGAATCTACCGTGTATCTAACGATAAAGGCTACGTCTAATGAGAATGTGCGCGCGCGTGCGCGCCAGTGAATTCATTACCCAAGTAGTGAAGATCGAAGAACCGCATTGTTCGGTTTCCTTTCGGTGCATCTATTAATCTCGACGGCGGCGAACTTTCAGTAATTGAAACGGCGAGTTAACTTAGGCAGAGCTCCGCAGATCTTTTACGCTGCACTCGCTTTGTGCTCGCGTTCCCCACCACAATCGTACGTGTGAAATAATAAAAACCGGGGATATGAAGTGTGTACTGCATCGATATAGCTAGCCTTCTCTTTTTTTCTCTTTACGCGAGGGTGCAACTCGATGGTGTTGGATGTATGGCACTAAAGCCCAGCGTCCCTACAACCTAATGCTGCGATACATTCACGAGAATTCGCATCACATCCCCTTGTACATACTACTGCGCCACGTCCCTGCATCGACCTTGCGTTCTCTTTAATACTCTTTTCGTGTCCCTCGGAATCGCCTCCCCCTCGTCGTCACCTCCGCTCCTATCGTCCGGCCATTCTCTTCCCCTGAATGTGTTCCTACAATCGTGTACTTTCCAACCCATGGAGATCGCGTCGGTTGAGTACAATAGGCCCTCCCAACCGACCCTTCGTCCTCGTGGTTCACCCTCCAAGAACCCACGCCGTCGACGAAGCGTATACAGATATACGTGCCGACACGCTGACGACACGTCTTGTCGGTACATCCGCCGATTAACAGGCGAACGAACGGCGATCCTGGTTCAACAACGTTCGTTCGATGGGTTTTGGTCGCTCGACACCTTGCAAGGCTTTACAAAGATAGACCAAAAGAGAGAAGTAAGCTTTTTAAAATCTTTCGTTTTATCTCGAGACTACTTTGCACTAATAATGATGAATGTTTTACGTAGACAAAAATATAATTTTCGTAAAAAAAAATAATAACGTTTCAAAATAAGTCCCTTTTAATTATTATCGTAAAAGGTAAAAGCACAGTGAAAATAACTTTATGAAGCATAAGGGTTTGATTATTCAACAATATTATTTAACTGATTATTTAATTATTCAACACTATTACTTAACTAGTTATTACGAAATCTGTTTTAAAAATCTAGATTTAATACATCTAGATAAAAAGTAGAAGAGAGAACAAAGAAACTGGTAAGATTTGCTAGTCGATCTAAATTCGTGAAAATTGAGATCGGCAATGTCAGACACATTTTGGAACACCTTCCCTCGAGTGCAACCCACCGCAAACACGTCTCAAGGGAGGCAAAGATACACGACGTGTTTGACATAGATTGAATCGACAATGGTTTTGTAGCCGCTTGTCTTTTTAGATGCACAGTGATGTGACTGCCAGTGGTGAAGAATTGCAAACATGCGGTCTAAGACATGCTCGAATCCTAGCTTTCGTATCGAGAGAAAAATATTTAGGCGTTTGTGGCTATTAAATTGCATGTAAAATAGTTATTGTTAAGAGTTCTACTTTTTATACTGTTATAATATAGTAATAGTTCTACCAAAAAATGTAGTTGGCATCGAAAATGATTAAGTATAATCACATTTTTTTCTCTTAATGTGATAATCAAGAGTATATTTATCGAAAATTTATAATATTGTATAAAATTAATAATATAATTAAAAAAGTTAATCCATAAAAGTTAAAATAATTCATAAATTAAATAGTAGAAAAAGGTTAAAATAATTCAGATTCTTTGTATTCTTTGTACGCTACATTGGTTACCATTAATACTTTATACTTTGAAATGGGTGAGAGAGAGATATAAAAGTACTGTTGCAATTATCGAACAATAGATACCGTTGAAGAATTAATAATTAAATAAGCATTAAGAACCAGCTATTGAGAAGTCTGATTACATAGGGTGGCTTTTGAAATCTCTTCTTTAAGAAATGAATCAAAAACATGAGATTCGTTTGTATGTGTGCGTTGTTCGCTTTGTCTGGTTGATGTGAAAATAAGGGACGATAAATCGCTGCTCTTTCGGACGTGAAAGGAAAACGTAAGAGGTGCTCGTCGTGTTCACGCTGACGGAAACGCCAAGTGAGGCGCCGAGCGACGATTAATTCAGCTTCGTTGGCTCAGAAAAGTGGTCTCGTTCGCGCGAAACTGGCGAAGATCGCGATCAATTGGGCACTTTACGTCACTTATTATTGGCGCAGATACAGCGTGGAACGCGCTATTATATAGCTCGTAATAATACTTTCAATGCGCTTTGCTGGCCTTATCATATTTTATAAGGGCAGCCTGATCGTTTCTCACGTATACGGTCGATAAATTATCGTGTTGTTGAACCATAGTTACATTTATCAATCTTTCACGCGGCACCTACATGAATGTTCAAAGGTCTTTAATCAGTCGTCCAATAACAGAATATTGTAATAGGAAATGTGAGCTTGTACATCACGCACAGAATCCGTGACATAACAAATGATGATTTTGCAGAAGTACAGTTAATAAAGTACAATTTTGCTACCATGCGTTATTTATCTAACTTTTTCGCGCGAACTACACCCGTTAGCTAATTAAGTAATTTATGAGTGCCTAGAGACTGTCGGAACGTCGTACATTCGCAGAGCCGCTTTAATTTAAATAGATTAATTTCTATCCGAATCCGGGATACACAAATTTCGGCATTTTCTATTAATGGCTCATTTGGCTCGTTTAAACCGTGCATCGAGCAATGTTTTATTGTCGTTCTGACATAAACCGATGCAAATACTTATACGTACCGATGTACCAACTGCGACCAGCCACGACCGAAAGCCCAGCTGTAGCCTTGCGCGTTTTAGGATTTTTCCCCGATTGCGTTTATCTCGCACGTCTGTCTTATATATACACGTAAAATAATTTATACAATGGTACGAATATTGTAATATTCATCTTTTTACATAGAGATCTTTTACAGAAATTAAAATAAAAATTAGTTTGCATTCTTTGCACGCGTTTTTTTAATTCACACATTTTTTCATTAAAATTTAATCTTCTCACTAAAACATATGTTCTAATCGTCGTAAGTAGACATTTCTTATCTTGATCCTACATAATTTCGAAACATCTCATAATAAATCCATCAATTTAGAAAATGTATGATTACTGAAATAATTTTCTAGAAAGCATTGTAAACATGTTACAATGTTTTCTAGAAAAATTTAAAAAATTCTATAATTTTTATAATTTAATGATATTTAAAGAAGTTCAAACCTAGAATTGATATTACAATAATTTAATTTTAGATTAATAAATTTCTTGATTCCTTGATTTTCCCAATTTTCCCTGACCACTAACAATCCTATCAACCTATAACAATCTATATTCACGTTAGGAGATTGTTCCATGCTATTTTAATCAAGTTGATCAATTTCATAATTTCTAAAAATTTGATAATGTTATCGCTTACTTATATATGTCTTACGAGTTAAAATTAAAAAAAATTTTTGTTTGATTACAGTAACCATTTTAAATCAATAACGTACAGTAATTTTTACGTTATACATTAAGCGATCAACCTGGTTGAAATGGCATAGAATGATTCTATTATATTTATTCTTGCATTCTATCATAGATTTATCGCATTATCGCACACTAACTGAGAGATCCAATCATTCATGATAGCTATTGTAAATTACTTCCTGAAAATGGACCTGAAGTACATACACGTCTTCTACCCACGTGTCAATCATCTCATGATCCTTTCAAAGCTCCTTATTCCCCTTTTTATATATTCTTCAAGGTGAGTAATCGTACCCTACGTTCTATCCTTTCTCGGACACGTTTCACGTTTTTCGTTCGGTAAAGCATGTAGATAGGCAGGTATTCCTATTGCCATACTAGTGGACTGCTGCACTGGTACACGAGCAAAACCACATGGCCTTATCTGGACCATAACGCTTCGCATATATCGTGTCGCGAGCCACTGGTTTTCCTTCCCTTCCTCTCCCGCTCCGAAACTTTCGCGGTTGCGAGTGCAATATAAGCTGGATTCGCCGTACGATTCTGCCAGGTCACGAAGACGCATACATTCTCGCGTGGGTGGCACACAGCTGTGCACATATCATGTCCATGCGATACCCTCGATCACATGCCGCACCGCGTTACGCTATTGGCAATGCACTTCCCATTGTCGATGGCGGCCCGTTCGAGCATCGAACCACGATAGAGCGGCCTCTTTTCCACCTTGGTGGCGTCGTGAATATTAAGGTCAACGCGAGCGATCACACAGGAAGCGATTTTCCGCATAATTTCGCATGATTATCGCAACGTGGAGCCGCGAATTGTCCGATGTATCCACGAATTTTTGAGAGTATTCGCGTCTTTCCTCGTTCCTCAAACTTTCCATTAACGAGTTGTATGATCATTGACAAAGTCCGTGTGCTGTTCGAATATAATATCGAACGGATCGGATTGAGATAAAAAATCTACCTTTTAGATATAGACAGAGAAAAATTCGACGATAATAACAAACTCGCAGAAAAATCATATAGCTTCGCTATAATGTTTGAAAGATTCTATCTGTTAAAAAAATATATATACTTTTATGCATTTCGAATAATTTCAATTAACTGTAGTTAAATAATTTAACGAAATGTTTTTACTTCTGGACAGGTTAAATTTCAAATTAATCAAACGACATGCAGAAATATATCAAACCATTAATTTGAAATTTAATTGTGTATTTGAACATAAACCGAGTTACTAATACCACTGCCGGATTATCTGAAAACGGCCTGAAAATATGAAATACCTATTATTTCCATGTTCATATTACAATTTCAAGTTAATTGAATTATCGATACGATCGGAAGCATGTAAATAATTGATGTACATGGTAACATGAGGAGTATTTTCATTTATCGACTTTAAAAATGCATTCGTATCATCTCCGTAATTTCTCGGCAACCTAATTTCTCGGTTATCTCGCACAGGATAAAGGAAAAGCCGCGGTATTCCGGAGAACGAGTGAGCCGCGTAGAGTTACGGCACATTCCACGAGCACGACAAGAAGAGATCTTCTCCGAAGTAGCAACCGTGACAAGTGGCGCGACGAAACTCCGTCGTATCGATACAATATGGTTACATTTCCGTCGTGTCCCCCCCTCGCGACAGCCGTACATCCCTTTAAATCCACTTTTACGGCGTCGAGGGACGGTGCGTGAGATCCGTCAAGATGACGGACATCCTTTAAATTCGCCGGAAAAGCTGCGGGGCGGGCACAGACGGCTCCCCGAGGATACCGAATGTACCTCCAACGAAATGAAATTCTAGTCGGCGTGCTCTCGCTCTCCCGCTCTCCCGTTCTCTTGTCCGACCGTAAATCGACCGGGATGTAGACGACGGGCGGCAATAGGTAGGTAGGCGCACCTACATGCCGAAGTAAATGGAGAAAGCGACCGTTCCAGTCAAGACGATCGAGAGACGTAATTGGCACCGTGCAAACCTAGAGTGGTCTTGATTCAAGATTCCAATACCGTGCCCTTCTCCCTTAATTGCACAACGCCGAAATCGGGCGCGCGCCGGGAATAATTGAAATCACACGAGAGAGCCAGTTATTCTCGCTGTTTAACCATGTTTACGCGACATTAGATCCATTTCGACACAGGCGAAACGTACATCGAATTTCGCTAGATTCAACTCTCCAGAGCTATTGGATTCATTCAATTAGAAATTTATTTGTCAAAAGTGTCAAACAATCCAATTCTCTTTATGTTATATTATTATATCTCTAAATCTGAATTATTTTTATTAAAATATATTTAATATTTATTCTTTTCTATACGAATTATGTTATTTTTTCTTGAAATTAGTTTGTCTTTTTTTAACCATAGAAAACTATTGTGATATTGTACGTTGCTACCAATATGTAAAAAATATGTACATGAAAATAAGCCACTTTTAATAAATAGAACACAAGTGTTTCATACTTTTTACATTTTTAATGACGACATACTTAATAATCTAAATTTTTATAAACACGAATAATCTAATTATTAATTTAAAAGGAAAGAAAAAATAAGCACAATATTAATTTAACCTTTAAATGATATAGCTTAATCCAAGTGTGTGTGTGTGTGTGTGTGTGTGTGTGTGTGTGTGTGTGGCGCGCGCGCGCGCGCGCGCGCGCGTGTGTATTTCATTTCACATTTAAATAAAATAATAACCCAAAACAAGAATACAAAAGCGCTTAAAAATTGAAATCATTTATCACGCTCTCTGTTATAATACTTATTACCAGATCAAGACTGATATATAAAAAAAAAAACGAATAAAATTTTTTAAAAGATATTCTCCGCTTATTCTAATTTTTAGTAGAGGATTGGATCTCGTAATATCATTGAAAGCATAGATTAGTGCTCAATGATCTCGCTATACGCAAAATTTACGTATCCATATAGCACTCTAGTGTTAATTAATATAAATTAAATGGATCTCATAGCCAGCATCAGTAACTATGTTACTGATTTTAGCATTAGCTCCGGAGGGTTAAAATCAGTTAATATTGGCATTGATATGCATGTGACCACCGAAGCAAATTATTACAGCAAATGGTGCATGCGTTCATTCATTTGACGATTTCTACATTCACTCTTCTTTCTTTTTGTCTTTCCCTCCCTTCTCTCTTTCTCTTGATAAGTTTGAATCATTAAAATCGCCTAATTGAAAATTTTTCTATTATTCCTCCGCCCCAATTATTCTATACATAATATTCTGCATCAACACAGTATTTAGTTATAGTATGAATCACGTAGTGATCATAACAATGGAAATTTCATGAAAATTAGATGTCGAATACATGCCGCACAATGCGTACTAAACGTGAGATATTAAATACACAATAATGAATTGAGAGTTACTTTGCGAGATAATCCGTATGTCATTTCAACTAATCTCGATTTTCGTGATTGCTGGACCATAGAGTCGATAGCGCTATTTCAAATTAATTACATTTGCCGCGCATATTATATAATTACTATACATACTATTAAATCACAATTAGTATATAATCATTATTATTGTTACCGACATATTTAATCACATTAACTAATCCGCAACTTTTTGTTACGTCGGAAATTTATACAAACATATGCGTATAACTCGTGCGATCAAAATTTAGTTATATTTTATATACGAGATTTATATTAATGCAATTGTTTCATAAAAAAATTACAATTCTAAATGAAACGAGATAAAGAAACAAATAAAGATTATATTATACTCGTATTTCCGATACCTGTTATAGAAACAGCATTCATTCATAACCCGAGAATACAAAAGCAATGGTTGAGGTATGAACTTTGACTACCAGATAATGTTCTATATTTCGACCTCGATATCCGATATACGAAGCATGTATAATGGGAGCACACATATTGAAATGAAAAAGGAGGCAGCAGTGTGCGTGTTAATTAATTGGCTCGGTTAAATGGCAGCATCTCGTCCGCGTATTTACCTGTATATGCGTCAATAGATAAACCGGAAGCATCGGCAATCGAGTCAATCACCGAGAGTAAAATCACGCGCGGATTTATTCGTCCTCTTCGCTACTAGTGCCGCGCATCTGCGTAAAGTTAACCGCGGTCTGCTCGCAAAACCCTGATAAATTGAATTTCAATTGCGAAAAGCGTATATGCGTGTTCCCGAAATGTAAATCTGGGACCGTGAGAAGCTTACCGCAGGGTGGATAAGCGAGTGAGCGCTCGATGGTCCACTTTCATGTGTATCGTCATCTCCTAGATTAGAGTTCATCAGAGCGGAGATCAAAGTGTAACGAGCTTATTTATGATGCACATTCAATTACATTTTAATAATTGTCAGCGTATAATGCCGCGTACAAACAGAGGATTCTTCTTGTGCGTATCCACGATAGAAGAATACGAATTTCGAAACTGAAATTCCGAAATTTCGTCACCGTGCATCTCTTCCACGCGTAGTATTTCACGGGAACGCTCACGTCGTCAACAGCATGCCGCACGTTGCTACGACAAACTCGTTACAGTATTAAGTACTCTCGGGAAATCTTTCTTTCGTGCCGCGTGCTTAACGAACGTTCTTAATGGAATTACCGCATTTGCGCCGCACGGCGCAAGAATTTGCAGTTCGTTGCCCGTGGCATGTTAAGTGGCAGGCCGGCAATTGAATTTGAAGTCGCCGAGCCTGGGTCAGTTTATCGTGCTGCTTACCTACGTGTCGAACTGGGATAACTTCTCCTGAGCTACATGGACGGTGTGAGCATGTCTCTCAGCGGTCGGCATTCTGAAATTAAACGTTGAATTGATCATTAATCACGATCATTGGTACACGTTCGCATCGATTATATTAACCTTCTATCGGCAGTATGAATTTTAACTATTCCGTCAATAACAGTGGTCTTCATAAAACAGAACAAATTTGTTATTGTTCCGGATTATATTAAAAATCGAAAAAAGCTCTTGTCAAAACTACTTGTCAAAACGGTAACAAATTTTTGCCATCATAAAAGTTAAATTTATATTATTTATTTTTTTTATAGATTTGAATTTATCTAATAAAATTCATAATTAAAACATTGACAGTACCTTTAATTCATACAAAAAAAAATGTTAAATTAATTAAACCGAGATTAGAGTTAATCTTACATTGATGAAACTGGGCCTTAGTCATGTTTGCATATTATTTCCGAGAGAGTTACCATTTCTCTGTTGATAAATTAATTTTAATCTCGATTCAACTTATTCTTCATCTTTTTTTAATTTTAAGAATTAGAAAAAATGAAGAGTAAGTTGAATCAAGATTAATCTCTACTGGTGGAAACGGTTATTAATCGAACGTGCATAGAAAATATAGTAAAATACAAATAATTCGTGTTTAAAATGCCACGAAGGAAGTGTTTATTTATTACGAACATTTATTACGCCTCTCCCACCCAACAAAATTGTCCTGTTTTACATCCGGAAATATCTGGTCATACTATTATAATTACAGTAGGTAAGTTCTCGTTGGTAATTGCACATTGTCATGGTTGAAGCAATACGCACGCAATGTTTTAATTTCCGCATATATACATATATTCATAGCCTTTGTACCTTTTAAACGATCAAATTAAAAGCTTACGCTTTTTGGCGTTATCTAAAATTCCCGGGACATCTGCTCTCATTTTCCTTTGAGATCATCTCGTTAATACATAAGGGAAATGTAACATCATCACCATAAACGCCACTAAGGATCGTTTTCTATACATTACAACTGACGTCTCATTCACTTCCGTAGTTGAATCTCATCGCGTGAAAATTGGAAAAGTTCAAAGCGCTCGTCGCCGCCACTGGCGCGATGTTAAAGAGAACGAAAGAGCGGTTGGGGCAAAAGAGAAACTGCGGCGCGCCGAGGTCGAGAATAGAGAGAGAGAGAGAGAGAGAGAGAGAGAGAGAGAGAGAGAGAGAGAGATAAAGAGAGAGAAAGGAATGGAATGGAAAAAGCGTGGATGAGAGAAGCCGCGGGAGATATTGTTTCCGCGGCGTAGAGCGATTGCGTTCGATTTTACGGGACGCGGCAACTCGCGCGGAACGAATCTATTGTGCGAGAGGAGTTAAATCGTGTACCACCGTCGATTTAATATGCGCGAGTGCTAGGACCGTTCGAGTTGCATGCTGCATACCGGTAACCTGCTATCAGCGTGCCGGTCAATTTTAATCGGCCCGCCAGCCGGAACTCCCGGAAGCGAAAATGTCCGAAGTTTCGCGTTTACATTCAACCCAACTGGATGTTATCCATCGTCAAGATGTGCCCAGGGCGATTCAACTTGTAAATGCTTACACCGCGAACCGCGTTTGTAAGATAAAAGAGCTATTCTGTTTCCTTTACACTGAAATTATACGAGATACCATTATATTATTTCACACAGTTTCCTCCGTAAACTTGTATAATATATAACATACATAGTGCATACAGATGATATATTTCACAAAATTCCATTTTTAAAAAATGCATTAAATCAATACTTGAAGTATTTTCCATTTACATCGATTCTCAAATAATTCTCATTTGTGAGATCATCTCATTGACGTCATTCAATTCGTATTGAATGCGCGTTCTTTTGCGTTTTTCTGATAAGTGAGATAATTAGTGATGTATTCGAGAAAAACGAGACGAGAAAATACCAATACCGAGATTTAAGCTTGACAAAAATAAATAATTGATACAATTTTCTCATCTCGATATTGTCACTTCTCAAGATTCTCGAATTTTATTTTCGAGACATTCGAGAATATCGACTATTTCGTTTCATTTATTTGAAATATTTATATAACTAGACAGCATATTATATAATTATAACTGTCATAAAGACATCGAGAAGGCGAAACGAAAAAAACAAATGATAATCTCGGAAATGTTTCTTTTAATGACAAATTCTAAGACGATATTCCGAGATTCTCGTATCGAAACGCATCACTAACTGAGATTCAACTCAGTTTTTATCTATAATCAAGATCGAGACTAAGTGTTTTAGTGAGTCTCGTAAACTCACTTCAAAGTGAAGTTATGAACCTGTGTTAACATGTGATAACTTTTTGCCAAAGTAAGCAAGTAACGCCATTAATCTGACTGAGTATAAAATACTGAGCTCACTTCAGATTCAGTTTCACTTGTGTGTAAATGGAAAGCAACTATTGTTGCCAATTCTCTCGCTACGTTTACTTCATGAACGGCTGTCATCGCAAATTTTGATAGTTTTGTGTACCGAAAAGTATTAGTATAATAATAAGTGTAATATTAATCCTCCGTTGGTAAGATTGGAATAAAAATAGTCCCATGATTCATTGATCCCACTAGTCAAAGCGTTTTTAATTTAAATTTATAAACGTATAAAACTGTATTTTTTACGTTTTTATCTAAATTTTTAATTTATAAATAAACATAGGATAAAGTTTTATGTTACTATTTACTTCTCTCTTCCATTTTGTACATTAATTAGATGAAAAATGAGCATGAGATCGAATCGATCTCATCATACTAGATTCGTTCTAAAAGTTCACTTACCAACGGAGGGTTAATTTTATGCATTTAAAGGGATCTTAATGTGACAGAATTATCGACATCATAGTTAGAATTCTCCAAATTGGTATAATTTTTACACAATTAAAGAGATACTGGAACTTCGACAGAATCGTTTTATCAACTTATCACAACTTAACACATCATGTGATAGAAAAAATAAGATGTATCATTCTAATGAATATCTATAATAATCAGAAATTAGTCGCAGATGCTAAAAAACAATGTGGCTAACAGTTGAGTTAATCGCTAAGTCAGCTATCATTTTAAATTTGCAATTGATTTGTGATCAACTATTGGCTGCCTCCACACTGCTGCTGCTATTATACGCAATAATACATCTTATTTTCTTCCACCATGTGATTTACAATACATACTATTTACGAAACATCGATAAATCTACTACTATTACATCAATGTTATATGCACATATATAACACAAAATTTTCACACAATTTTTTATCTTATATTAAAGCTCCTAGATTTATTTCTAAAAGCACAGTATTGTTCTTTCATATAATCCCTAATCCAGGTGAAGTTTGTTTTTTTTATTACATACGAAGCATAAAATTTTTATATAAAGCATACGTATATGTTGTTTCGAGTCTAAAAATTGATAACAAAACTGTAATTTTCCAATTTTTTTCGTTTTTCTTTTTATAAAATCGTGCAGTTCGAACTACGTTATTGTCTATATTTTAATTTTGGAGATGGATTTTCAAATTCTAAAAGTAATGCATATGAAAAATTGGTATAGAAATTATTGCATTCGATCGATAAAGTAGATGATCAGTAATTCCTTTAAAGATAAAGATATTCATAAAAAAAGATATTCATAAAATGAGAAAATCGAAAAAAGTTGAAAAATTACAGATACCAAATGTGATGTTTTTAATTTTTTCGATTTTTTTCTCGTTAAATTGACCTCTTTTTTTGTTCTTACATTCCTATTTTTATTGCATAAAAGATGCAATTTTTATAACCAATTTAGAAAATTTTCTAAATTGTTAATAATTCCATCATTTTAGGACCTCTTTAAATATTCAAATCAAATGTAATAAAAATAAAAAATCAGAAGCTAAATAACACGCGCGAAGCGCGCATCTGTCTAGTATTAAAAGATTAAAAAAAGACATGTATTTTTAATATACATGTACCACCATTCCTTCGCTCGTTATTATTTCACGGTACATTTCATACATTAATTAAATATTTTTTGTCGTACTGACATCGCAAGATATATATGTTACGATTAAATATGACATTTGAAACCTGATAATTAACACAAAGATTTACTGATGTTTTCACTTAAATACCACAATGACATATACGTAATATTTCGCTTAAATTAAGCACATTTACTCAACATTCGTCTAAATTATTCATCAAAATTCCTTCATAATTCATCCGTCGCGTGTTGTAATAATTTGCGCGAATCGAGGTCACATCCGTTTTCGCCGAAAATAAAGGGAAAACATCGGCAAAGACAAGAAGTAGATGAACCTATCTCTGCTTGCTCGCTCAAAGGTGCTTCTTGTAAGGAATCGCGGGCAATTGCTACTATAAGTAACTAATTATTCGCGACTGTCCGGCTTCGCGAGCCGCAGTCAGTCCTTTGAGAGATGCGAAAGGTTCCTCTACGTGAGAAACCTTATAGTATTACTCTTCCGTCAGTTCCCTTCATGCTAGTTGGCGCAGGCTTTGCGACTACTTGATGGTAACGTTTATCCAAGACCTGTCAGTATCTTCTTAATTGTGCTACAATTAATGACAATCATCGTGTTTGTGTGTTATACCATCATCTCATATTTATCAATTAATTTGCGAATATGGCGTAGATGATATGTCATGCTAGTCGACTTGCGCGCGCGGAATGTAGGCGAGTTCGCACGAAATCGATAGGAACGAGCAGTTTCCTGTCGGGGCCATGCACTGTGGATGGTTACGTGCCTCCTCGAAGTTCGATGAAAAATTTATGAAGAGTCGGATTTACGAGAGGCGGGTTCGCGCGCTTAACGCGTGATGGTGGGAACGATGACGGTGGCGCGCAAGAGAGTGCTGGCTGAAGAAGAGAAAAACGTCGGCATACGAGGAACACAAAATTCTCCTCGTGCCGTCGTTGGCACGAGGAGAGACGATGGAATTTTTATAACGACACGTTTTGTGCCCGGGATTATTTTAGGGACGTTCTCGCGGGAATTGAGCGTGGAAGAGGCGCGCGCGCATTTTTGCGGGAGAATTCGCGAGAGCTACTGCCGGAAATGAATTCACATGTCGACATCACGTACTTACGGTATTTTTTTTATGCCATGCGGTAGATCCACTAATGTGGAAAACATGTTATGAAAACTTGCGTACACAGGTGTATTATTTTCGGTTACTTATATCGAAACGGCTGTGGAGGAGATTATTGCATGACATACCGCTTATAAAACCGCAACAGAAGTTTTTTTATATCCGCGATAATTGCATTTCGATCTTTTACACTGTTTTCGAAATGTTGTAAACGCGAAAGCGTGTAAACACAAAACTTCGAGAGATAATCGATAAAACGCGAATTCGATTATGTTCCAATTGGCGAAAAACGAAACGCTATAGAGAGTCAGTTGCTGGAAAAATGTCGAACTGATCGAATTGAATGAGTACTTCAATTGTAATTTGCAATTTTGATTCAAAATATCGAGCATGGGAATAACCTCGAAACTCTCTGCAAAAGATAAAATCGCGAATTCGGTTAGTTTCTAACTGATGAAACGACACAGGTCAATTGAAAAAAAAAGTCAAATCGATCGAAATGGACTGCTTAAACTGTTTTGATAAAAATAGTATAATTAATTTATACGTAAACTTAAATCTTTAAATAGTAATAAATATTAATGCACAGAATGAATAGTTTTGTGGAAGGACTTTAACTAGATATGGATTTAAAAATAATTTTGGACTATCGAAATATTTAATAAATTATTTAATATAATATAATATAATATA
>NW_017259557.1:894683-904965 GCF_001594045.1 Atta colombica
TTTAGCAATACAACATTGCTAATTGTATTGCAAAACAATTATTCAGATAGATAGATCTAATAAAATCATTTTTACACTTGCATTTGGCTAAAAATTTTTACTCCAGTAATCCTTCTTTCCATATATAATAATTGATAATATCTATAATAATGAATAACACCCATAATAATTTGACTAAAATATATTAACATGATACATGAAAATCATAGCTTTATAGTTATGTTGATATAAAACCTGACGCTCATAAATTCATAATGTCGGTTGTTTGAGATAACAAAGTTACATGAATAATGCAATATTCGATAGATTCTTCCTTCCTAACATGTCTTATATAAGATATTAAGGTGCTAACATGACAGACCGATACGGTTTTACGATACGGTGGAAAAACAATATAATACGCGCATTTAATCGATTCGCTGTTCTGGATTATACATACAAGTACTAGATGCGAGAACCGTTCTAGCATCGATTCTTTTTTGGCTTCGTCGTGCAATTCCATTTTAACGCTATACATATACTGGTATACACCTCGAGGATTTCAGGATTATCCTAAATCCTTTGTTGCTCTGAAGGTAGAAGGATTTCTCGAGGACCAACGTCGACTAGGCGCTCTTCAAAGGTTGCAACGAGGTTCGTGCAATCTCTCTCGAAACATCTTAGCGTTTTTTGATCCTCCAATAACAATGAAATAACTCTATATATCAAGTATCTGAAAATTTGTAAATCAATTCGATGGCCAACTTAGAATTAATATAAAAACCGTGGACGCGGGATATGACGTATTTCTCGTAGACGTATGACGTGCATTCAAGATTGATTGCAATGCCTTTTGAGATTAACTTTCATTCGGGGTATTGAGATTCAGAGGAAATCTCTTGTCGAAGAACAAATCAGCGGGATGCCGGATAAGAAGCTGCGAGTTACATTAAATACCGGAACACTTAATGGCGGTTTGGCCGGATCTTCGCTATGAATGAGCCCTGTAGAGCTACACGACTTCCGTCGCGCGACGATTCTTCCGCCACATTTATCCCATCATCGTGATATATACATCGGGACAACCGTGTCTCCAACATTGGTGACCATTATCTCCTAATCACGCGGGCCTGAAGATACGGCCATTAAAACGTATTACGACCGTAACGTGTATAACGTTCATTGCGACGCGCGGCCCGATACGCAGTAGAGTTCCTTTCTCGTCATTTGATACAACCTTATCGCTGCCAGGCTAGCAATTATAGGACAAAAGGCTCTAGAGAGAGGATCTATGTGGTTCGACGCGATCTCCAATTCGGAGGTTAACCGAACGCGTTCCGTCATTGTTTCACAGTGAGGATGGACTCTCATTGTTCTCGTGCAAGTGACCCCTGGCCGGGGTTATGCGCTTTCAACGGAACGAAGGTAAACGCTTCTAGGGATCCCGTGTGACACGGAGACCTTGCTGGACGACGAAATGGTCGAACGTACGAGATGTCTATCCTGAACCTCCGTATCCCATTGAGTCTCTCATTTGTAGCCATTCCGTACACATATAGGTCAGTACTCTCGAGATACGAAATAGCGCCGGCGGCGGAGCGTGGTGCTGAATTATTGAATCACTATGGCCCAGCCCATATCACCGCGCGCAGTAACAAGATTGTACGTCCGCCATTACGCTTCCCGTCCGGATAAATAGTGGTGGACCAGCCATCTGGAATCACCCTACTGACGAGCGACCACTCCTGAATATCAGATCGAGAATCCTTGATTGCGTGAACGGTCGCTTTGATTGCGATGATCTATGAAAGACGTTGTGTTACATCACGATTGTAATACGATTGTACTCGGAGGTTTCGCATTTCCTGTCACACTTGATGTCAGTTCCGAGGATAGATGGATGTTGACAAGTACTGACGATTACTGATGACTGCATAATTTCGTATTAAAACATGATTGCTCAAGTATCTGATGTTTAAGAGAATGACAAGAAAATAAACAACTTTGCAGATATAATTAAACGATGCAATAAAAACCTATTAGAAGAATTTTGTTAAAATTCATCTTGATCTTTTTCTCTTATGATCAATTGATCTAATTCATATTTTGCCTCGGGAGACCTAAGATCCTTGAGCATCTACTGTTGAAAACAGAATTTGAAAAAATTAAATCGAAATCTTGCAAATAGATAATCGAATGGACAAACGGACAAATAGACAAATGAAACGACAAACGAAAGAATGGATAAATGGCCGAATCAACACTGAAATTATAAAGTAGATTGCTATGCTGCAACATTACTTAATAAGTAAGAATAAATAGCGCAAGCAACGAGTTCTAGAAATTAAAAATTAATATTTATAATTAACACTCTTAAACAGGTCTAGGAACAAGATAAAGATGGTTGTGAGGAATCGATGGCGGTACATATCACTATCGCGATGCTGTGAGTTGCTGCATTAGAGCGGAATTTAAAGAAAATATCGCAGTGTTTGCACTGCTGATTTTAAGGAAGCATCAACGTCGCCTGTCGATATTTACGTTTTGTAAAACAATATCATTCATCTAGATTTAATAACGAGTATAACAATCATAATATATTTTTTCTTTACATATAGTCATAATTTGTTTGAAATGTTTCTAAAGTGCAAAGTAGATAAATTAAAACATAACTAATCTAATTTGAATGATTTACACCTCTGAAAGAAGCTCTCAGCGATAAATACCATATTTTTTAAAATAATAAATTTAGTGTTCATTACTTACAATATCAATTATTTTCATATTATTAATAGCTTTTTAAGATTATTTACATTAATAATATTAAATTGCTTGTCAATTAATTTGTAATATTACTACTTCAGTTTCGGTTTAAAATTGTGTTTCAAGACCGATAAAGAATCGGTGAGCGGTTTGCTTGAAAATTGTGTAAATTCAAGAAATATTATTAGGCATAAAATATCAGCAACATTAATCAGAGCTATTATAGCCCAGCTCTGATTAATGTTTGTATTCTATTGAATTTTATTCAACACAGCCAATAATACATTGTAATGATAAACAAAATATCATCTCGACTAAATATGGCATTTTTAATCTTGTGTGTTTAGACTCCAGCGTTATTAATGTCAAAATAGCGTCGTTGTTAGTAGTAATTTGCAAGTACCAGTTGAATTTACTGCGCTATGCCGGAGGCAATGATCGATGCACCTCAATGAAAACGTAATTATCAGATTGCTGGTAAACTGGCTTGGCATAGAGTTACAATAGAGAGACCAGAATAGCAACAAGAAAATGTTACTTGTAGATTTGGATATATCTCTGCGTTTACACATGACTAATTGTAACTTTATAATAGATATGGAGACGGAAGAATCAGAGATCGTTACCGCTTAAAATATCACAAAAGATATAACAATATTATATATCTGCATGTAATATTAAATACTTTGTTCCCACTCTTTTCTAGTATCTAAATTTCAATATTGGAGTTTCATGTTAATTTCAACAAAAATAATATATAATGTTTTCAAACAATTTTGGAGATTAATTTCCTACAGTTCATTGCATGAGCATTAATTTGATGGAATTGGGACATTAAAGATTATTTGTGCATCAAATGCGTCAGAGAGAAACAAACAGCTGCCAAAATGTATAGGTTCGATCCTGTGCATTGTTAAAGCTGAAGTGTTTATTTATTTATAATGATTAATTACGTATGTGCCACGCTTTATATATGAAATACCACGTCATAAAAGAGTTCATCTTTTTCACATCGTGCTATGATTAATAATGCAATTCACTAGATTTTAATATTTTTACATTTGTTAGAGGTAAAGCGTAATGAATTGGCATATAAACCGATAATATGCAAATCTGATAGAATAATTTGACTAACTGAATAATCCTGCATTAAAATGAAATAATGTATCGTTTTAAATATTATATTCTCTGCTAATCTGTACAGCACATTACTCATATATAAATACTATTAATCTGACTATTAATTGAAAGATTTGTAGTATTTATCTAATAGTATTTATCTATGTGAAGCAATAGAAATTAGTTTCTCTCAACAAAACAAGGAAAAAATTATCAATAATTTGGTATTCTATTTTCTTTTAGAAAAATATAACATTTTTAAAAATGTATAAAGATTTCTGGTAGAAATCATTTATAAAAAATAATCTCACGCAGCTTTATAATATGAATAATCATATCATTAGTTTTTCAATTACAAAGAATAAAATTCTTTCATTTTTATAGTGGATGAGATTTATGCAAATTAAAATAAAAATAGTTTTGTGACTTTAAGAATAAATCAAATATAAATAAATTACTTATATTTATACAAATGTTCGTAAATAATTATTCGTGATTATTTTATTCAAATAAAAATCGCTTAGATAAGCAACAGAATCAAAATAAAAAAATACCTTGTACGTACAAGGAAAGAAAGAAGTTTATTATTAAATTAAATACGAAAAATTAATAGATTTTTTTACTTTCAGATCAGTATGACGTAGCATCGTAGTCATCGAGGCAAAGATGCATTTGTAAAATTATACCGACATAAACATGAAGAGATCATTTGTAGAATTGTCATTTCTACAAAACACGTATTATGAAATTATTCAAAATAAATTCCGATCGGAATTGTTCAATTACTTCCTATATATTTCTATTGTGTTTTTTAGGTAAAACGAAATAATTCCGGTCGGAATCCATTTCGAACAATTTCATATACGTGTCCAGAATGATGACATATATACAAAAAGATTTTTACAATTATAATTTATATTTAAATATTATCATATATTTATAAATGTAGATCATAATTATAAAACTAACATAAATACATACAGTACAATATCGATTTTTTTGCAACGATTTCTAACGAAAATATCTTTCCGTCTAAAGTCGAATTCAAGCTGAGGAAATGAGCGTGAACAAACACGAATAAACAACTTGCTCATTGAAGTAAATTGTTCCTTCTGTGTTTGTTCATACTCGTTTGCTCGGCTTGAATCCGACTTAAGTCAATCTAAAAATTGCAAAAGAGCCGATGGAATTATATTTTATTCAGAATAATGCCTGTGGAGATTAATTAAAGCTGAAAACGCTTCGTCGATTTACAGAGTAAATCATGCGACAAATATTTTATCTTTTGAATTCATGAATTCTCGATTTCGTGCTTGTTTTACTTCATTTAAATGAGGCACTACGTGGATCGATATCGTCAGGTGCGTTGTCTCAACATACGGCTTTATATTCGTATGGTGTTCACGCTACAAAATGTATCCGAGTAAATATCCGTCAACGTGGCTGCAAATGCAAAAAATACGAGATGACACATGAATAATTAGCGTGGAAAAATGGTAACATAGCACGCTATGTAGATATACAGGGTGTCTCATAACGACTATAACAACGTTAAAGGTTACAGATTCCTGAGATCATTTTGAGACGAAAATTCTAATATCAAAATATATATTGGTATTAGATATTAGATTAGGTTATAATAATTTTAAATGTGATTATAATAGTTTTTTAATTATAAGCACTTGAAGTTAGCGAATCACACCGTCTAAAATTTGCGCGTTTGGGCGTGGTAAAGCGCAAAGTGCTAAAGCTAATTATAGCCTTTTTGTTAATATCGATATTATGCGTATGTGTAGATAAAATTATTGATATTTATTATTTTAAAAGATTATTATAATCACGATATTTTGGTTAAGATTTTCGCGTCTTAAAATGATCTTAAGAATCTCCCCTTAAGCATTGTTTCGAGACACCTTGTATACGACGAATGCGTGATTCGTATCGATGATAACTATATCAATGACAATAAAAAAAAGAATTAAAGAGTTCTTAATAGAGATAATACTATTTTAATATAATTAAAACGCGACTTCGCTCTATGTTAAAATCGGCACGATAGTTAGTTGCCACTTCTTGTTTCAAGATACGACTTCGCGGTGTCTTGGCTTCTATTGATTCATATGTCGGCTGGTCCCACCGCAGGGTGAAGATGTAATACGATCGAGAAAAAGAAATAGAATACTTGTACTCTGTCGTCGCATGCACATTAACGGAGAAGCCAAAGAGGCACGATCTTGAACGTAATAGACAACATTCACGCAAACATTGCGTTATTTTTTCATACAGGATATTCTGACAATTGTAAATGAAACTAAAAGGAGCGATTCTATAAAAAATAAATTAAAAACGTAAGAAACTTTTTCATATAAAGCTTTGTTTTTAAATAATATTTTCAACAGTTTATAAAGTAATAAAACCCATCGTGCGTGAATATTCTATTTTATTGTGTGTTTTCAATTATCCAATACAATAAACACAAACATGAAACAGAGATAGTAGTGTGTAACGGAATCTACAATATTAAATCGAGAAATAGTATCCAGTGAATATTTAATTAAAATTGATTTTCTCTAAAATAAAACCTCATGTAAAAAAATTAATTCTACGTTTTCAACTTATTATTTCATATAAAATCATCCCTTGCTGATATCACAATTTCCAAAACCTATATGTAATTTATATAGAATCTGCAGTTGCCCACCAGAAACCCGTCGTGTCCCGTGATCCCGAATATATTCGCGACATATAATGAAAGAGTATTTGTGCAATCTGGTTATTTTACTGATTGTGAGTGCAATCCTGACACCTATCTCTACAATATCCTCTTTGTTTTATCCGCCCTTTCTGATTTATCCCCGAGATATCTCTCGGTTCGCCTTACAACTTTTCCCAAGATAATTCTTAGTTTGCAATTCTGACTCTTCCTCCGTACAATGATTTATTCGAATTTTAGTCTCCCCGCTCTACAGTTATTATATTAGTAAATTTACATAAATATACATATATGACACATAATCGTTGCTTATAAAAACTGATTTTTTCTCTAAGAAATTGGATTTAATTTCTAAACATGAGCGCATGCAATAAATCATCGATTTGATCATATTAAAAAAATGTAATAATAAAAATAATTAATTTCTATTAATTATTTCGTTGAATATATAAAGTTTTAAACTTAAATTAGCATGAATCTTTTTTATACGAAGTATCGGAATAGAAAAACGATCTGTTTGTTTCGTATCCAGTTGACCCAGTTTATATTCTATGTAGAAAATCGTTCGTGTAAACACGAGCGTATACAATATGTATAGAAATTGTATAGAAGTAATTTCAAATTTTTCGATATCCCGATTGGAATGCTCGACAAATATTTATCGATCTATTTCAAGTAGCAGTATGAAAAATATTTAAAAAGAAGTATTTGTATGCTTTAAATTTACGCATTCTAATATTTCCAAAATATTCAAAACGTTTCTAAAAACAATTGATTTCATTAAATCGATAAAATATAAATAAAACAAGGACATATACATACATATATTATAAGAAAAATATATTTTAAGTAAGACGTGTCTCTTCATACAGAATTTCTCAACTTTGTTGTTCTATGATTAAATACATTCATGATAGAGTCAAGAGAGGCTAAGTTAATTAATTTTTTGTCGCGTGCACGTTTTCAGTTCGTCTGGGAATGCGTGCTCGTGCACCTAACTGACTGATGAAGGCTTTTAAAAAGCATTTAGCAGTGCTCCATCCAAGTCCCTCATTCATTTCGCCGCATTCCAAACGACAGACAGTTCCTGGAGGAAATTTCGCGCCGTTTGACGGAAGAAATTCGTTTGCGGCTTACCTTTATTTTTTCCTTTCACTAACCTCGAAGCAGGAACCCACAGCGAAGAAGTAATAAAGAACCTGTCGAGAATTTGGTGGCCATTCTTCTTCATTGGCGTATTCTTTTCCCGCGGTTCGCCACAATCTTTTGCAGTGATTTCGATATCGCAATCACCCTCTCTCTCTCTCTCTCTCTCTCTCTCTCTCTCTCTCTCTCTCTCTCTATCTATCTCTCTCTCTCTCTCCCCCTTACTACCATCTCACTCTCCTCTAAGTTCTTATTTTATTCGCCAGGATAGATCAACTTTCTTTGATTTTTGAAACGTTCTCGATATCTGTCCGCGTTTCCAACACGAACAGAAATACATACATCTGAAATGATCGAGAGGGAAGTGACAGTTCGATGGAGGCGTGGTTACCCATCGTATTGGAGAAATCGATTGATCGACTGCCGAGGACGTCTCATTAATCTATTGCCAATAACGTGCACGACACTTTAAAGGTGGAGACGATTGCGTCCTGAATTCTATCAGTTTCAATTACGTTATGATGCGAAAGTTAATCAATAGTCGCAAAATATTTTAGAACATTTATCGAACGATGATAATGTTTTGTCATTTATATATAATTTTAAATTTGACAAAGCTAAATAAGCAAACTTAATCACTATAATAATTTAATAATAATTATATTAATTCTATTAATTTATTATAAATAAATAAATAATGCACTATTTTTTACAATATATTTTTTAAATATTTATTGTCGAAATTATGAAAGTGATCTTTATTATTCTTCAATACTTTTCTCTATCTTTCAAGTAAATTATAAATTCCAACTCGATAGAAAGACTGATCTTTATTTAAGAAAGATTCATTAAATTTTCTTATTTTTTCGACATTTCTAAATTTTTTTGTCGGACGAAGTATGCTGCATGTCGAAATGATAAGCTAATGGCGTTATGTTCAGCAAGTACGCCAGGTGCGATAAAATATCCTAGCCAAGTTGCAATAGTGTACCTTTGATCAATTTCACCACATGAGGCCGAACAAATGCTCATTTTGGCCTCATGTGGCGAAATTGGTCAAAGATATACTATTATAACTTGATTGGGATATTTTGCCGCACACGGCGTATTGATCACCGGACATAACGCCTTCAAATGATCATTTGTTCTAATCAATGTAGCACGCTTTGTCTAACAAAAAATTTAGAACCGTTTAAAGAAATAAGAAAATAGTTTGATGAATTCATTGCAAGTAAGAACAGTTTTTTTATCGAATTGGAATCCGTAATTTGCTTGAGGGATAAAGAAAAGTGTTGAAAAATAATAGGGGTTTACTTTCATAATTGAATGTCGATATGTTTCGCCAATGTTGAATTCTATAAACATTGAATTATTTATACACCTAATATATCGATGAGAAAATATCGTACCTGCAATCGTGACAAATATTTAGGACTTTATTTTTTTAATTTTAGAATGATACATTTTATTACACGCTAAAATTTACAAATAAAACCAAGTTCTAAATTTTTGTCATAATTGCAGATTATATAATATTTTCTTTTCGCTAAGTGATTAAAAATTATTTGGCAATACACGAGGAAAACAAGAATAACTTTACGTAAAGCAAAGATACTTTTATTTCTGTACGTTTAAACGAATGCGAGAACGCTACGCAATCCTCGATGTAAAGTTAGAGAAATACGTCGTTCAACTCTTACAGCATAATTCTCTTTATCGTTGCAAGGCATCCACTCATGATACTCTTGCAATCCTCTGCTTTAAGGCTCTAACATAAAATTATTGTTACTGTACGTACAATGCAAACTTGGAAGAACGCGAAAGTGTAATAACCACTGCTGGTATATTACAGAGTAAACAAAATCCTTGTTATTGTAAGAATATAAGAAGCAGCTATTATTTCTGAAATTGTCATTACTATTTTCTGTACGACTCTGATTCACTCTGATATATAGAAGAGTTGAATCTCTTATATTTTATGTATAATATTCGTAATCGATTTTATGATTTAAAGATGCTAACTTTGAAGTACAATCTAGATACAATCAGTATTATACCGATAGATATAAAATATGTTTTTAACATGGCTATATGTCAACATTTCTTTAAAAATACGCGGAGCCACGTTATACATTTTAGATAAAAATGTTTTATATAATCTCACATATTTCGAATAATATGGTTTTCAACGAAGTTCTATTTCGCCTGCTACTAAAGAGACTGCACAACATAACGGGGATATTCTGTATGAATGCTTGACCAGTTGAATTAATCTCTGTTCATCGGATAATGTTGTTTATTCGCGTTAATAATGGATTGCATATGAAGTTAAAAATAAGACTGCACGAAAAATTTCGCATTATTAACATGATGAAACAATTTAATAAATGGAATCAAATTTGAATTTAACACATTCAATAATACTGTGATCATAAAATTAATTTAATTTTTATAAATTTAATTGACGGAATGGATCCATCAAAACAGCTTTTTTATTTTATTGAATTTTTTCTGTTATATATAATGTACATATACTATACATATATATATATATATATCATA
>NW_017259557.1:904999-912527 GCF_001594045.1 Atta colombica
TATATATATATATATATATATATATGTATCGTATTAATAACAATTACAAGGACAATCTAAAATAACAAAATACATATATATTATTGCATAATTTGTTTTATTTTTGCAACATAACTATAATAATTTGATTTTAATTATAAAAATATTTGTCGGATTATTATACTACTTCGAAAACTTACAACTGTCCTCATAAAAAAAATTCTTCTTTATTACAATATTACATAGGTATTTTAGGCATTGTGTTAATTAATTTTTTCAGTGCACTTAATAATTCTTTTTTTTTTCAGACTTTGGAAACATTATCAGAGCAAACAGAGATCCATTTCTTCGTTATGTTTATAATTTAGAGATTTTTAATAAAAAAAATTTGATAAGAAACATATTAAATCAGGACAGATATATTTTTGTTATTTAAAAAATCATAGTCGCTAAGATAAAAAAATATTACACAAAAATATGTATTTTATTTTTATAAATATCGGTGAACTTATAAACGATAATATATTTTATCAGTTTAATGATAAAAATAGAGAAATGTTATGGTTCTGCTCGGCGAATTTTTCAGTACAGCCTTAATTGCACCACTTCATTCTGTAGAAATAAGAGTTGACGCCCGCGTTTATTTGTTTGTTCTTTGTACCGTCCAGAGAGGATTCGCTTACGGATTTTCGTTTAATACGCATTTGGCCTCGCGGGAGCGGAAGACCAGAAGTAGATCGCGAAAAGTTATCTTCCCACTTGCGTCTCTCGACCGACGAGAGCCTGCAGGCATCGCCGTTTCAATTGGGCGGCTCTTCAATAGAAAGCCGGGCTTTTCTGCTGTTTATCTGTCGGTGCCGTGCACACAGCCGTATTTGGCGGAAGGTACGAAGGAGAAGGGGGCTAAGCTGTATCGAGCGCGAGAAACAGCTTATTTGGCATCGTCGGCGCCCGGGAATTCACTTCGTTCTCAAATAAAATGCCACTCACCACGTCGCCAGGACACCAGGCGAATTGCACGATGAACGAACAAGTCTCTGCTTCCCTCTTTCTCTTCTCCCCCACCTTCAATAAAGTTCAGCGAATTGCACGCACGTGAAGTGCACGGTGAAAAGTGTGCGCAACCCTCGTTGGATACCTGTTGACGCCGGTGAGACGATCGCGTGGAGATAAGGACGAAAACGAATTACTGCCTCCTCGAGCGAACAATGTCGAAATACTCCGAGGTAGTGCGTTTATAAGAGATACAAGCTCCGGGCTTTATTACTTTCTCGTAGAGAAGCCAACGTTGCTTGATGCTTGGATCACCGAGATATGCGATATGTGTCGGTGGAACTTCTATCCGTTATGGATATCAAAAGAATGATATTGAATGCTTTGTTTCTCATCGCGCTGTTTCGCGAAGTGGGATGGAAGCGTGAGAAATATTAATAAATTCTGCTGTACTAATGAATTATATCATATCATTTGCGTTTAATAAAGAATATCAAGATTATAATCATCATGTTTCTTTTTTTTTTTTTTTTTGAGAAAGTAGGTACCGGTAGAATATAATGAGATATCATGGATATCAGTAAAATATAATGAGATATCGTACGTTTTTCGCAAAGTCGTTATATTAAAACATATCATTTAGTAGTTAATTATAGTAGCCGTCAAAAAGAAAAAAAATTAAAAGAAATTCATTTCATGCGAGGTTTAACCTCGTTTTAGTTCGTTTCGTGTGAATGATTAAATATAGGTATGTTGCATTTAACTTGTGTTATAATCCAATCCGTCAACTTTATTCAACGAGATGTGTATATATATATCTGAAATTTTTTGCGGTATTTTGCTTTTTTGCGCGTACTTCTGTCAAAAGCATCTGCCGGTTAAAATATTTTAACGCTTCTCTCTTGGCTTTTTTATCAAGGCACGATCCACTTTTCTATGTTACTATTTCATTTAAAAATATTTTCAAAATTCGTGCTGATTATTTACAGATTGTTTATTTTGAATACTATATAATCAACTCAAGTATTCGCTCCAGTTTTAAATAAATAATTGATAAATCTCTGATGCAATCTCTGATTTGCGCACTGAAAAAAGAATCTGAAAATAGCTAATACAACCAAAAATAATTTTATTTTCCTACAAATATTTAGAAAATATTACTAAATGTGTTCTTTATATTATTATATTTGTAATATTAAATATTTATGAAAGTAAAATAACTGAATTTAATTGGCATTATTTCATTTGATAGTTATTATCAAACTCTTTTTATAGAAAAGATAACGTGATGCACAGTTAACTTTTTTCTGTCAAACATTAAAATATTGCGAATGGATGCAAGATTCTCACTACGATGAAAATGCGAGAAATCCGACGAAGATGAGATCGACGAAATGCAATTGTATATATGCATCGGAGTTAAGGCCACCTAAAGAATGTGATCCGAACTGTAATAAGTTTATCTCTTCCGTTTTCTCTGCTCGACGACAACGTGCGTTTCAGAAATACGAGAAGGAGATCTAACACCGCTTGTCCGTCCATCCGCGAGCGCCTAATGGATTCAGGTGAAATTATCCTCGCGGAATACCAAATGAGCGGTAAGGACTATCGTATAATTCAGACTCATGGGTATTAGGTGTACCCATTTAACGTCACGTCCCTTCCGTTTAAACGCGACGCCGTAGCTTTCGGCTCTCTGGAGAATTGTACCACACGAGAAAGAGGAGAGGAGAGGAGAGATAGAGAGAGAGAGAGAGAGAGAGAGAGAGAGAGAGAGAGAGAGGGAGGGAGAGAGAGAGGGAGAGGAGAGAGGAGAAAGGGAGGGAAAGGGAGACATTTGAGCAGACGGCGGGTGTCCGAAGGGATGAAGACGTGGGCAATCGGCCAAACTAGGGCTCCAGAGTGTGCTTTATGCTCTTAGCTCTGACTTCTACCTAATCGACCTTTACTCACTAAACTAACGTGTAACAACCGCGAAACGACCTGTTTCAGCGCTGAGATTTGGCATTAGTCGACGAGAAATCACGGCAATATCCGCCGAACTTTTAATAGCGACAATTGACATAATTGTGAGACTATATTGTTCATTATCAAATATAACGAATTTTCTAAAAACAAGCGCTGCATTTTTCAATCATGTGTCACATTTATCGAAACCTTCACATTTATCGAAATGCTTATGTCATTTAATCTTGTTAAGGAAATATCAATAATTTAATTAAATAGAAAAAAATGCATACATGACTAATGAATCTTTCAATGAAATATCAAAGTCAAGATTGTCGAATTTGCATTAAAGACATATTGAATGACAAGAGCGGTGATGTTGCGCGATAAATTTTGCTGCTTTGATCAAAAGAGTACTGAGAGATATATTGCTTGCGTGGAAAATACAAAGAAAAAGACGAAGAAAGAAAGAGCGAGATGAATATCGTAGGATAATAAGGTGAGAGGATGAAAAATAGTTGTGAATGATGAAAGAAAGAAAAAATGTGGAAAACTGTAGGACAAGAAATAGCAGGCATCGTGGATGAAACGGCAGAAACTTTAAATTGGCGAAACTCCGGAAAAACGTTCGTACGAACAAAGGCGAGCGGAACAATGCCGAAAATCCGGTAATCGAAAAGATTCGCGTTTTCAGTGGGAATGGCTTCGTCGGCCAACCAAACGATCCCCAATTACAGTTCCTCTTTTATCACCTTACATTTCCGCCCGCGTTCTGTAACTATAGTACTTTTTTCCCGTATTTGTTAGAATTTGTCTCGAGTTTCCATTTCGATCCTAATTAAACAGCATCATTATCCAATCTTGTAATCCATTAAAAAAAACAATTCATTGATTTGAAAAAGGTGATTCCTCGCTATATAGAGATGATGATACTAAAGAAGAGGAAGGAAAGGCAGCAGATAAAAAATTCGATACAAAGTGAGATTTCCGATAATTTACTAATCAGAATTTCATGTTCCGATAATGCAATTGTTTGCATTTTCGATTAAAAGTTAAATGACACTAGACAGACTTTTGTTTCGTGTAAGTTCTCACAATTTATGCAATCCTATTTCAAGAATACAACAAGACCTGTTTATGTCATAGAAAAGTTTGTCTTTATTTTACGATAATTCGTTATAGGTTACTTCGATCACGAGTAATAGCAAATCTCTAAGTTGCTCGTTTAAGCTTGACGCTAGATTAGAACTTGGAGAACGTCACGACCAGCGCGCTCGATTAGTTAATTTATGTTCCAACGTATCACGATGTTACGTGATGCGACGGTTCGGTGATGGGGACGTTAAATGTAATTAACGACTGCTCCGTAAACGGGAATAACGCTTAGGTCATCGTTCAAGCTACTAACTCAAAGTCCGAGTTTCTATTCGCAAATGGATAGTTAACGAAGTGCGTAACATCGCCATAACATTGTCAATTACTCATGTCGATACTACTCCACGAATTACAGATTTAAACATTCGAACATTTCAAGATACTATTGATTGATATAATCTTTTTTTTTTAATGAAACGAAAGTTCTTAACAAAACAATGACCCGATTATGTATTTATGTTTATGGATTGACTCTTTGCAATATCTCAATATGTACGTAGAGTGGCGCACAAAATATACCATTTGGTTTATATATAACACATTTATATAACACATTAATTTTTAATGAAATTCGTACAGCAGCATAGAATTAATCATCAAAACCTGAAAATTGGATAAATAGTGTGATATTTCGTGCGCTATTCTGTATTTTTTTTTATTCTCATTGCATGTATATTATTACGTAAATACACATAAACTCGTTTATTGGATATATTACTATGAGATGATTGCAGTCCGTATATTCGAATTAAGCAATGAACAATGTTGTCAAAGTATCCTGTCATTCAGTGTGCAAAAATAGGTTTCTGAATTCGACTGACTTTTCTTTACAATTCATCAATTTTATACATTTAAAGCATCGAAGATCTAACGTGAATCAATTTCAGGATTGAGAAATAATTCATTACTTGTATATACAGTTAGAGTTACTTTTTATACAATAATAATTGTAATTTAATTAGGTTTTTTTTTTCCATAACTATTTAACTTATTGTTTTCCTACAATTTAACTTAGTGTTAATTAAATACTTTTGGTAATTAGTAACTAATTTAATAGTTTATATATTTTAAATTTATCATAAATTAAGAACTGAAATAGGAGGATATTTTAGTATATATTTTTCATCATAAATTAAGAATTAAGATACGAAGATATTTTATTATATAAACACGTTCAATATTGATATCAAAATTTTGATTCCAAGTATATATTAATCATAAATAATGTAGCGTCATCGCGAATGTTTAATGCATATAAGAAATAAAATAATTTAAAAATGTTAGAAATGTACAAGATCTTTTTTTTTAAATTAACAAAGTAAAAAGTTATAAAGAAATTAATAAAAAAGTAACGACTCGTAGCTTTTTAAGTAGTTATAACTATAACGTGTTTCAGAATCTGTAACAGTAACCAGTTAACTTTTTAGAGAAAAAAAAATATAACTGTAACTAGTTACTTTTTTACGAAGTAGCTTTTCCACCCATGGATCAATTCCTGCGATATTCACAGCATATTTCCCTTCACGGGAAATGATCTGTATTGACATGTGTACGCGCGGCGCGCGTAAGTACAAGCACGAGGGAGTACATATTACACACACTCACACTCACGCTCTACGTCGCTCCTGTGCATTCGCGAATATTGAATATTCTAATTACCGGCTCTCTATTTCATTTCCCACTGGATTACTGACGATATCTGCATGTCGTTGCAGCGCGAGCTCCGCTTTCGCGTCTATACTCCCTCGCCGTGGTTTTTCTCTGCACCACTGTGTTTTTCTCGCGCGCGCACGTTTTCACGTGCTTGCATACATTTCCGCGATCTCACAAAAACGAGCCTTGGTTATGTTTCAGTTCAACCCCGTTATTTTCAGAGTTATTATTGTCCAGTGTTAACAATGGCTGTTCGCGCGAACGGATATATGTTCACGCACGCGGAATTCACTGAAATTTCGTAATTTATCGTTTGTATAACTATGCAGTATTAATCTATTCTAAACAATTGAAATCTTCATGTCTAATGGCTTTGGACAGCGGATTCAGAGCAGATCAAAAGTAGCGCTCTATATACCGATATGTACTTTCCTATAAGGATGTAATTATAGCATTTGATTTGCTCCTTTCAAACTATGCTTCTACATATGCAATACCGTAATTCGAAAGCAATAGGCACAGTTAGGCATCAAATGCTATCTAATTTACCTATTTTGCGAGACGTTGGACCAACGTTAATAATGATGTATCCGTGTCTGGAAATTTAATTGTAACCACGTATGCATAATAAAGCAAATTGATATCCCATTCAATCAGAGATATATCTAATAGGTACGGTTCATTGAGTCTACAGTTATACACACTATTTGCAAGTAACATAGATGTTACTATTTGCAAGTAACATAGATGTTATATATTGCAATTATGTGATAGTATTAGATTTACTGTAACCCGCGATGGAATATCATTCGCAATCACATATGCATATGATAATTTTCAATTCTAATTAATTAGTTGTATTATTATTTGCTGTAGCAAACAATATGTTAAATCTATTCTTCTCTTAAAATTAATACACACTAGAATAAGAGTCTGGTTGCATTAATTGGAATTCCGATTGAAAATGGACAAATCAGAATTTTCTAGTTTTTTGAATCTATTATTTCAATCTATTATTTCATTAATTAATTAATTCTAATTGAAATAACCATAATTCTGACTGATATGATCAGATTTCTGATTCATCCACTTTCAACCAGAAATATATATATTTGAGCGTGCATATACATTTAATTGGTATAAATTTTTTTATATAGGTATACAAAATATCCGATAATCACATCATTTCTTATGAGCAGATAGAACGAACTTAACAAATTCGAAAAGTTCTCTATCATTTTTGCAACAGTTAACAAGATATTAAGTTTTAAAAATTGGCAACCGCAATAATGAGTGTGATACTTGGCTGTCTGACGAAACGCGCTTATTCATCAATCTTTAAAAATTAATATCTTTTTAATTGCGAAAATTGATAGAGGACTTTTCAATTAACAATAGATTTAGTTTGATCTATTGATTCTGCTCATAAGAGTAGATCATTACCAGATCCTATATATACACACACACACACACACACACACACACACACACACACACACACACACACACACACACATATATACACACGCGCGCGCGCGCATATATATACATACTAAAAAAAATTCTTATTAAAACTGGACGAATCAAAATTTTCTATTTATTTATTTCTAATAAAACCTATTAGAATTATTGTATCAATCAGAATTCCGGTCATCTCAACTGGAATTCTAATAAACTTAATCAGAAAATTTTGATTCGTCCAGTTTTAATAAGAATTTTTTTTAGTATGTATATATGTGCGCGCGCGCGCGTGTGTGTGTATGTGTGTGTGTGTATATATATATATATATATACACATATA
>NW_017259557.1:912627-916811 GCF_001594045.1 Atta colombica
GCCAAATATTTCATGAGCAAGGACATAGTGCAGACTAAATTGAGTTGAAAAGTCCTCTATCATTTCGTAAATTTCCCCAATAGTTAATAAGATACTAATCATTAAAAAGATAGCCGAATACGCGCGCCCGGCCTACTATTACGAAGTGTATATGCCTACCGCTTGGCGCGCGAGCCTTGGGAGTTGGGGATTGGTTGGCAAGCGCCTCTCATCGCGCACACTGCTGCAAAGCTCCATAGCTCGAATGGCGCACTTGTCATTTTCGGCTATCTTTAAGAATTAATATCTCATTAACTATTGGAGAAATTTACAAAATGGTAGGGGACTTTTCAACTCAGTTTAGTCTGCTCTACCTACTCATCAAGTCTCTATTTGGTGATTATTTCCAGACACCCTGTATATAGACACAGAGTCTATATACTCCAAAATTTGGCCCATTCTGAGCAGATAGAGTGGACTAAACTTTTTAATTAAAAAGTCCTCTATTATTTTGCAATGCTCGCAATAGTTAACAAGATATTAACATTTAAAGATAGCTGAATATATACGTCCACCCGACCTACTATTGGCAAAGATACGGCCCACCGATCGCATGACGCGCGAACCGTGAGAAGCAGAGACTCTCTACTTTCTCAGAACAGATGAGACTAAAATTTGGAGCCGTCCTGTATAATTCACATTGAATTATTTGAAGCATTAAAGATCCAGCTTCGATCATTAAGGCTTTAATATTCTTACTTTTTGTATATTCACATTACTTATTAAATCATTTATTATTGAAAAGTATCCAATTACATAATATCGATCCACAACGACTGAAAGTAAACTATTATATGAGTATTATTAGCAATAGAGAGCGAACTGATAAAAAAATCTTAATTTTATTGATTTAATTAGTAAATTTGCGTACAATAAAAGAAAAAATTTTGTGTGTAAATACGAAAGTTTCAATAAATGTGAATTATCTTTATGTGTTTCTTTTGTAACATTCACAACTGTATTGTATCTTATGAGCATAGACGACAAAAATCACTTTACAATCATTCGTTAAATAAAAAAATAGAAAATATGTTTATATATTGTTCATATATTAAAATTAAAAACAGGGTCTTTTTTTAGTAAAAGAACCATTATCGGATTATTCTTTTGAACAAAGAGAACCTTCCATTTGAAGGTTCAACCCCTGGACTATAAATTTCTTAAGTCGAGCCTGCTGCGGCATTTGGACTGCGCGCAAAACGATAAGGTGAGAAAAGAAACAGAAAGCGGAGTCAAAAATCAGTCGAGAAGTGCAAATCGTGCTGAACCTTGATATTAAAATTTCAAACCGATTGATCGTAATTTTTAAGAAAGAAAGAACTAAAGTAAAGTTAGAGTTTTATGCAAGATGTTTTATGACAAATGCATTAAATGACTGATATATTACATAATTACTTACTTTTAAAATGCTTCGATCCACATAAAAATCATGTTCCTTAGAAAATCTTTTTTTACATCCTTAGAATTTTAACTTCATTCATTATGTAATTTATTTGTATAGTAAAAAAAAATTTGTAAAGTAAAAAACTGATGAAAGCATGCTTATTTGAGTAACTAAAGAAATATACGCGGAAAACTTGCCAACGCTGTTGACTTTCGATATTACCCTTACGGAAATGAACTATTGGAAGACCAATAATCATTATTGGATTTTAATAATGATTATTCGCTCTTTAATAGGATGAATATTTATTATCTAATAATCGAATTATTCACAATAATCACTCCCCAATAGTTTTTATCGGAGTGATTATTGATTCTACTAATCGGATTATTTGCAATAATCATTTCTCAATAGCTTTCAACGGAGTGATTATTGATTTCTCTTATAATCAGATTATTTAAAATAATCATTCCCCATAGTTTTTAACTGAGTGATTATTGATTTTCTAATCAGATTATCCATAATGATCTTTGCAACTATTTTAATAGTTATGTATATGAATGATTATATATTATTGGCTTTTAATAGTTAGAACTACATCCATAATAATAACTATTTAAATAAACTGCGCCTAATTATTGCATAATTCATTAAGTCTATAATCAGAGATTATAACGTCACATCAGTAATCAAAATATTTGCAATATTCATCCTTGTAGTCAAACTATTCATTGGAGAAATTAAATTAAAACTTTTTAGATTCATTTATGAAACTATTTTAACATATACGTAAGCTTTTTGACAATATTTGTTGACTAGAATAATTATAATCAAAAGGGCGAATAATCATTATTAAAATCCAATAGTGATAATTGGTTTTCCAATAGTTCATTTCCGTAAGGATAATATCCGAAAGTCAACAGCGTTAGCAAGTTTCCCGCTTACATTTCTTTAGTTACTCAAATAAGCAAATATGCTTTCATCAACTTTTTACTTCTATACAAATAAATTACATAATGAATGAAGTTAAAATTCTAAGGATAAAAAAAGATTTTCTAAGGAATATGATTTTTATATGGATCGAAGTATTTTAAAAGATATGTCGTAATTATACATCTATAAACATTCAGGATTCGTGAATCATCGAAGAAACAGTTTCCATAAAATCACAGAGATCAACACTGGATAAGGTACAGCTTTGGATGGGTGACATTGGAAAGCATCGTGAAATTAGATCCCGATTTGAGGAAGAAACCTTTTTTTTTATATAATTATCATAATTTTGTCATGTATATTCTGAAATATGATGCTAAATACTAATATTTATTTTAGGAGTAACATTGAATTAATTAATTTGTCCAATATTTATCTGAATTTTCCCAATAATCTAATAGTACCTTTTCTCAATGGCTCACAAAAAAACTACGTCTGAATAATCAAATAGTTTTACTAATAGTCCATTTCCAGATTTACGATTTGCTTCTCTTGTGACATATGTGTGATTGAATATGTATGCTTGCTTATAATCTATTGTTATATTTTTAACTTTAAAATATGTATATGAAATATTTTAACCTCAATTAATTGTCAATTACTAGTGGCACTAGTCAATTAATATTCGCAACTTGAGTAGGAATGCCAATCTCATTTTCAGAATGCAACGTTTTCAAGTTACCGATAATCATTAAATATAAAAATTAAATTACTTGCATTTTCTAATAGAATATTACTATTATGATTCATAATTAAAAATTAGCAATCAATTTTATCTTTTAATTTTAATAAATTATAAATTAGCCTTTCTTATTATTAAAAGATTTTCATAGATTAGGTTAGTATTACTAATATAGAACAATACTTTTATTGTACCCTCTTCACCACCTATCCCGTAAGTGATCGATCGTACATCCTTAATTTATTAAATAAATTTAATATTTTTTTAAACGGTATTTTACATATATCACAACAATGTGTTTCACATAATTTATTAATTATAATCGTTTTTATAATTTTATAATTTTCGAAAACGTATCAACGGAATTCGAATCTAAGATACCGGAGTGATAAATCTAATAAGCTAAGGTTGAGTTATAATCGCACAGTTATTTACCAATTCGATATTCAATAATCACCTAATCAAAAGGTATTAGTATTTTAAGACAGTCTTGAAAGACTGGACTATGAATATTGGACTATGATCCTCAGAACGCAGAAACATTTACTGCGCCAAACAGTAACTAAAGCTGTGTTTCAAAATTTACTCAGTACTAAAAATTTATAGTGCATGTAACATAAATTATATTTAGATTTTCAGTGTTGGCAGTGAATTTTAGAACGCAGCTCAAATATCCAATCTAAGTTTCACAGTCTAAATATCGTATAGATTACGTTTTCCCTTAGCCTATGCTCTATAAGCCGCTTCAGAATATGAAAGTACTGTCACTGGACAGTGTACCGAATCCACAAAAATGATTTTTACGACCATTAGGTAGACACATAATTTAGAAATATATTTTTTAATTTCAAATTAATAATGTCAACTACATTCGTTTTTTAAATTTAAGTATATCGAATTATTTAAAATAAAATAAATAATTTCTTTGCTTCGACTGCTTGTATAAAAGAACATTTTTTTCATTATAATAAACAATCTTTCTTATTTTTAAGTAAATATTTTTTCTAAAACGCTATATATATTGTATATTTAATTATTTGAAAAATAATGATATTTTTTTATTCACAAATAATAATAATAATATTC
>NW_017259558.1:0-5625 GCF_001594045.1 Atta colombica
CTGAAACACCAATTTATATAAAAAAATGTGCCAATTCATTTCACAAAATCGACTAACACTAGATAAAATTAGTAAACTGAAAAATTGACAATTTCTATTAATAAAATTTGCCAATTCCTGTGAAAAAATCGAACAATTAGGGACCATTGTGGACATTAAACTGAAAAATCGATCATTTCGATTAAAAAAATATGCCTATTCCGGTAGAAAAATCGATCAATTCTGGAAAAAATTGTACAAGAATATGGAAAATTGACCATTTTTTTTAAAAATCGGCCAATTTCGGCTAAAAAATTGACTAATAACAGAAAAAATTTGGATGTTAAACTGAAAAACTGTCCAATTCTGATCAAAACAAGACCAATTCCGGTAAAAAGATCAACCAACACTAGAAAAAATTTGAATGATAAACTGAAAAATTGACCAGTTCTATTAATAACTTATGTCAATACTGGTCATTAAATCGAATAAATCGGGACAAAATTTGGACTTAATTAATCTGGAACATTGAACATATCTATTAAAAAAATGTCACAATTACAGCCAAATACACGTCCAATATCAGACACAATTTAGACGTTAAATTAAAATATTGACTATTTTTTGTTAAAAAATCAGTCCTTTCCTACCAAAAAGTCGATCAATATTAGACAAAATTTGGACACTAATCTGATAAATAGATCATTTCCGCTTCAAAATATGGCAGATTTTTTTGCTCGGAATAGGCAAATGTTTTTAATGGAAATGATAAATTTTACTAATTAATGTCTTAATTTCATCGCGATTTGTTCGATTTTAGGATCGATTTTTTATCATAAATGGACAATTTTACAGTGTTTAATGTCCAAATTTTGTCTGGTATCGGCTATTTTTTTTACCGGAAATGACCATTTTTGATCCGTAATTTGTCTATTTATTTACCGGAAAATGTTAATTTTTCAGTTTAATCCATATTTGGTCCCGAAATGTTAGTTCTTTTTACCGAAATTGGCATATTTTTTTGTCGATAATGGACAATTACAGTTTAATGCCCAAATGTTATTTGGCATTGGCTATTTTTTTGACCGGAATTGGCATATTTTTTTAATAGAAATCAGTATATTAATTGTACAACTTTGCTTCCGCCGTTTTTCCGAAATTCGAGGCTTTATTGTAAAAAACTGATTATACATTTATGATTCAAATTATTGTCCATCGCTCGCCCCTACTTTCTCCCATCTTTCGGGTAGCGTACGAATTCCGCGTCGAAAAAACTGATCATTTTTTGAGGCTCCACGAATCAATCCAATTTTTTACTTCTTCATAAGACCAGAAGTGCTGGTCAGTCAGGCCGTGTGCCATTGATCGAAACAGTGAAACAGTGATAGTCAGAGAGAGCAACGTCTGGAAAATACGGCGGATGAGGTAGGTCTTCCCATTTCAACGTTTCCAAGTATGTCTTGATCAACATGGGGTCGAGCATTGTCATGCTGCAAAATCATTTTATCGTGTGTCTCATTGTATTTCGGCCGTTTGTCTTTCAATGCTCGGCTCAAACGCATCAATTGCGTTCGATACTGATCGCCTGTGATTGTTTCAGTCGGTTTTAACAGTTCATAATACACTACGCCGAGCTCCCACCAAATACAGAGCATGACCTTGGAGCCGTGAATATTCGGTTTGGCCGTCGACCTGGAAGCATGGCCGGGAACTCATGATTTTCTGCGCTTGGGATTATCGTAATGAATCCATTTTTCGTCCCCAGTCACAATGCGATGCAGAAATCCCTTCCGTCTTTGCCTTTCAAGCAGCTTTTCACAAGCAAACAAACGCCGTTCAACATCTCTCGGCTTCAATTCGTACGGCACCCAATTTCCTTGCTTCAGAATCATTCCCATGGCTTTGGGGCGTTTTGAAATGGCTTGTTGAATCACTCGCAATGATCGTGCCAATTCTTCTTGATTTGACACGAGTCTTGCTCAAGTAATGCCTCCAATTCTGCATCTTCGAGAAACTTCTCTCTTCCATCGCTATACAGTCTTCAACGTCAAAATCATCGTTCTAGAAGCGTTGAAATCACTCACGTTCTTTCACTAATAGCGGCCTCACCATAAGTATTTGAGAGCATTCGATGAGCCTCAGATTTCTTCATATTGAAGCAAAAAATTAAAACCTCCCACAAATGACGAGAATTTGGCTCGTAAACTGACATTTTCAATCGAGTATAATTTTATGATGCAGACACAAATCGACTAATGTTTTTATGTTGACAGATGCCTAAGTTTATTGTTTGACGTCTATGATCTATTTATTTCGATCACCACTTACCGCAATCTATAAGGAAACGGCGGAAACAAAGTTGTACACTTAATACTTATCAAGGATGCCGTTCTATTTGATGCCAAATTTGGTCCCGAATTGTTCGATTTTTTTCACAAGAGTTGGCATATTTTTTTAATAGGAATGGTCAATTTTTCAGTTTAACGTGTAAATTTTGTCTGATATTGGTTTTTTTTTTGGCCGGAATTGGCCGATTTTTTTTTATCGGAAACGGTCAATTTTTCAGTTTAATGTCTATATTTGTCCTGAAATGTTCGATTTTTTGACCGAAATTGGCATATTTTTTTAATAATAATGATCAATCAATTTTTCAGTTTAATGTTCAGATTTTGCATTGCTCGGTTTTATGATCGGAATTGGCATTTTTTTTATAGTCAATTTTTTCAAATTACAATTTTTTCCCGAATTGTTCAATTTTTCTACCGAAATTGGTAGATATATTTATCGAAAATGGTCAATTATTTTAACGTCCAAATTTTGTCTGTTGTTGGTCGATTTTTTGGCCGGAATTGGCATATTTTTTATCGAAAATATATAATTTTACAGTTTAATATCCAAATTTTGTCTGGTATTGGCTATTTTTTTGATCAGAATTAACCATTTTTGATCCGTAATTAATCTATTTTTTTATCGGAAAAAGTTAATATTTCATTTTAACCGAATTTTTCGATTTTTTTATCGGAATTGTCATATTTTTTAAATAGAAATTGTTAATTTTTCAGTTTAACATCCTAATTTTGTCTGTTATTAGTCGATTTTTTGACCGAAATTGGCGGATTTTTGAACTGATAATGGTTCATTTTTCAGTTTAATTTCCAAATTTTGTGTGATATTTTGGCCGGAATTAATCGATTTTTTAATTGGAAATAGACAATTTTTTAGTTTAATGTCCACATTTGAAATGTTTGATTTTTTGACCGTAACTGGCATATTTTTTAAATAAAAATGGTCAATTTTTCAGTTTAATGTCCAAATTATGTCTGGTATTAGTTGATTTTTTTACCGAAATTGACATATTTTTTTAATGGAAATGGTCAATTTTTCACTTTAACGTTCAAATATTGTCTAATATTGATCGATTTTTTGACCGGAATTGTCATATTTTTTAAACAGAAATGTACAATTTTCCAGTTTAACGCCCATATTTTGTCTGGTATTGGTTTTTTTGACCGGAATTGACCATTTTTGATCCGTAATTGATCTGTTTTTTTTTTTTACCGGAAAATGTTAATATTTCAATTTAATGACCAAACTTGGTCCGCAATTTTTAATTTTTTTGGCCTATTTTTGAAAAGAAAATTTTCCATTTTTCAGTTTAACGTCTAATTTTAGTCCCCAATTGATCGATTTTTTGCCCGGAATTGACCGATATTGTTAATAGAATTAATTAGGTTATATATATAAGTTTAATAGAATAGGGTAAGGTAAGGATAAAAGTTTAAGTTTTAAGATAATTAAGATAATAAAAGATGCGCCAATATGAGAAGTTGGGACTTAAGTGGTTGTTTGAGAATGTGATTTAAGTAATTATTAGTAATTACTACTTGTGGGGAAAGATAAAGAATAAGAAATTTATAAATAAATAATGAATTTTCATATTTTATAATTTAGGGGCAAGAGGGTAAAAAATAAGAAATAAGTTACAGATTTGACTAATAAGGATATATGGATCCTCATTATAATTAATATGGCGCCTACCCAAATTAAGAGAATAAATGTATATTAATAAATATTCATAATATATTAATAAATATTCAAAATATTAGTTGATTAGATAGAATTATACATGAAGGATGGGTGTAAATAGATTTAATGTAGTGAAATATTAAATTAAAATTGATTTAGTAAAGGCCTTTACTAAAGTTTATTAGAGATAGACTGGAGATTAGCATAGGCAAAAAGGAAGTACCATTCAGATTAAATATGGGTATGTGTGACTAAACGATTGGCAGAGGTAAAATTATCAGGGTCTCTGAATATATAAGGGTATTGAAGGATAATAAGAAGAAAAATAGATATTATAATAAAAATAGATATTATAATATAATATATAAAAAAATGGATAATAACAATAAAGCCTAATAGATCTTTAAAGGTAAAATAGGAGTGAAATGGGATTTTATAAAGATCTCTATTTATTCCCGTAAGATTTGAAGATCCTGTAAGATCTAGAAAAAATAGATGGAATATAATAATTAAAAGAATAATGAAAGGTAGAATGAAGTGAATGGAGAAAAATTGGTTTAATGCAGAATTATTAATAGAAAATCCCCCTCAAATTCATATGACTAATATATTTCCAATATATAGGAAAGTTGATATAAGATTAGTAATTACTGTAGCTCCCCAGAATGATATTTCCTCATGGGAGTACATAGCCAAGGAAAGCTGTAGTTATTGAAAGTAAGAAAATTATTACACCAGATATTCAGGTATATGTTAAATTAAAAGAGTTGTAATAAATATTTCGTCCAATGTGTAGGTTTATATTATATGTGTAGGTTTATAAAGAAAAAAGAAGCTCCATTTATACGGATATTACGTATGATTCAGCGATTAGGTACATTTTGGATAATATGAATGATTCTATTGAAGGCATTTGAAATATTAGGGCAGTAATGAGTTGAGAGAAAAAGTTTCCTGATGATTTGAATAAGAAAAAAATACCAAGTATGGAACCGAACTTTCATCAGTAGGAAATATTATAATAGGTGAGAGGTGGTTAATTAGAGAGTGGTTAATTAGTTTAGTAATTTTTTTCATATTTTTATTTTAATAGATGTAAAAAGTAAGGAAAATAACATTTTTTGAATAAATGTAGGGGTATTTCATATAATATAGGAAATTATATTGATTTTATTGTATAAGATATAAAGAAAAATATAAATTGATGATAATATTACTAAAATAATAAAATTTTAAAATATAATAATTAAATAAGATATAGGATATATATATATAATTTAATAATTAATATTATCATTTTTAAATTTTTTTATGGAAGATTTAGAGGAGGTAGTAATTAATGGTGAATTAATGTTTATAGATAGGAATTAAGTATAAAGATTGGACAAAAGGAAGAATTTATAGATGTAGAATGTAGAAAGATAATAACAGGAAGAAAAATTTTAAATATGATTTTAAATATGATTTATTATATTATGTGTTAATAATTTTACTTTGATAGCTATTATTTTATTTAAGAAATTTGATTGATTTTTCGTGAAGAAGAGGATTTAATTGAAGAAATTTTATTAATTATAAATATAGCTATTAGTAAAAATAACATACAAAGAAAGGTAAAAT
>NW_017259558.1:7015-7710 GCF_001594045.1 Atta colombica
TAATTTCATTTCCATTATTAGTTTATATTTTTAATACATATATATATATATATTTATATGAGATAACTGAAGTTTAGGTGATAATAATAGTGATAACTATAGGTACTTATAATTTTACTTTTTGAGGATTTTTAATAATTTATATATTTTTAAAAATACTATTTTTTTATTTCATGTTTGATTACCTAAGGCCCTTGTTGTAGCTCCGGTATACGAGTCAACAGCTTTAGCTGGCGTATTATTAAAAATAGGAAGGTATGGGTTAATTCAATTAAGATAGAGATATATTATAAAGTTGGAGTTAAATATGGATATATTATTTTTAGAGTAAAAATTACTGGGAAAATTATTGTGGGAATTTCGTGTTCAGTTCAGGTTGAATTAAAAAGAATAGTAGTTCATTCGTAGTTCATATAAATTTAATGTTATGTAAGTTAATAATTTTTTATAAAGTAGGAATATTTGGAAGGTACGTAATGATAATTTCTCTTGGACTGTGTTCTTCAGGGATATTTTATATCCCTGAAATAAATTTATATTATGAGCGATCGGAGAGGCTTGTTGTTTCTAAATAAGGTTAATGTTAGTGAGAAACTTTTACCCAACTAAAAATAGTTTCCCCTACCAGCCTTTTAAAAATAATGATAATTTTAATTAAAATTAAAATTAAAATCTTTATTTTCAAACTATTAATT
>NW_017259558.1:8178-9697 GCF_001594045.1 Atta colombica
TATATATTTTTTAATATTATCTTTTATATATTTTTTATATTACCCTCTAATTTATTCTATAAACTTAATAATAATAAAATTCAACATCAATATAAATCTCATAAAATTTTTTTTTAATTGTTTATGATAATCTCTTTTCTGTTTTTAACTCTATCACTTCTTCCAACTTATCCTTAAATTGATTAAGTATTTTTATTTCCTTATTTATCTTACGTTAACAATTTTGACTCTTACCATCCCGAATTACATATTTACGAAATTTATTTACTAATCATATTTTTAATGAATTAAAAATCTTAAATAATTACTCTTTTTCAAATATTATTATTTTTATAAGACTTATCTTATATATCTTCACTGCTTCAAGTCACATAAAATTTTGTCTTTCTATGTCACTTAGACTTTGAATGGGGCTAATATTATACAGAATTGTAAATTACTTAAACAACTTATTAATTAAATTTAACCGATTTAATCCATCCGGAACTTCTTTTATACTAATACCATTATACTAATACCAGTTTACAGTTTTTATCGAATCAGTTACCTTAATTATTCGCCCTTTAACATTATCTATTCGTCAATTGCAAATATAATTGCAGGTCACTTACTATTAACTCTCCTAGGTTTCTCTGGATTAAATATTTCTAATTCATTTATACTTTTCATTTTAATTCCCAAGCAAATTTTACTTTATATCCTTGAAATTTCAGTATCTATAAGCTTCAAGCTTACATATTCTCCATTTTATCAACCTTACACAGTAGAGAAACTTAACAAATAATATCAATCTCTATTTCTAATTCTTAATTTTATGACAAATCATAATTATAACCACCTCTTCCATTTAGTTACCCCTAGTCCCTGACCTCTGATTATTTCTTTTAGTATCTTTAATAACTACTTTAATAACTTTAGTATCTTTAAACATACTCTGTACTGTTAGATGATTCCATAATTTTTACATTCCTATTTTTTCACTCTCAATCCCAGGTACTTTAATTTGTGATGACGAGATGTTCTTCGTGAAGCTACTTATCAAGGATGCCATTTACTGTTAAATCTTACATATTCAAAATATTTAAAACTTTTAAAATACTTTTTTATTCACTAATGTAACTCATTCCTATTTAACAATTCTACATTTTGATTAGAATTCAAATTTTAAAATTAATACAATTTATCAATTATACTTCTTATAAAATAATTTCTAAACAACAATACATAAAATTTCTATCAAGACCTTCCTATCGTGGACTATCATTTATAAAACAAGTTCCTCTAACTTTTTGAAATACCACCAAATTATTTAAATTTATTGATTCACATTTATTTTTTAATTTTTCTAATTTTATTTTATAATAATAGGGTATCTAATCCTAATCCTAATTTCACTTATAATTTAATTATCTCAAAAATTAAATTATTCTTAATATATATAAATATCTTACATATTCCACCATATAAAAATTATTTTTATTAAAAATAATTTATTATCAAATTTATTATCTCCTTAATT
>NW_017259558.1:13322-16023 GCF_001594045.1 Atta colombica
CTTATAATTATATTAATTTTATTTATCTATAATTAATTAAATTTTTTTTATAGTTCTATTATCTATGAATAAATGATTATTTTCTATCAATCACAAAGATATAGGAAATCTTTACTTTATCCTAGCTATCTGATCTGGTTCACTTGGATCATCTATAAGTATAATTATCCGATTAGAGCTGAGATCATGCGACAGCCTAATTAATAACGATCAAATTTACAAGTCCCTAGTTATTAATCATGCTTTTATTATAATTTTCTTTACAATTATACCTTTCATAATTGGCGGATTTGGAAATTTCCTAATTCCACTAATATTAGGATCTCTGGATATAGCTTACCCGCGAATGAATAATATATGACTCTTACCGCTTTCATTAACACTTCTTATCCTAAGAAATTTCATATATACAGGAACCGGGGCAGATTGAATTCTCTCCCTAACATATATTCCACAGTGGGCCCTCAGTTGACCTAATCATTTTTTCTCTTCATATTGCTGGAATGTCTTCTAGTCTAGAGGTAATTAATTTTATTTCAACAATTTTAAATATACGTCTAAAATCTATATCTCTAGATAATGTCTCCTTTTTAATCTGATCAATTCTCATTACAACTATCCTACTACTCTTATCTCTTCCCGTCTTTGCTGGAGCTATTACTATATTATTAACTGATCGAAACTTAAATACTTCATTTTTTGACTCTTCTGGAGGGGGAGATCCCATTCTTTATCAACATTTATTTTGATTTTTTGGACACCCCGAAGTTTACATTTTAATTTTCTCAGGATTTGGCCTAATTTCTCATATTACTATAAATGAAAGAGGAAAAAAAGAAACTTTCGGAACTTTAGGAATAATTTATGCCATAATTGTTATTGGACTATTATATTGGACTATTTATTGTATGAGCTCACCATATATTCACTATTTGCCTTGTGTTGATATCCGTGCTTATTTTACTTCAGTTACTTTAATTATTGCAATTCCAACAGGTATTAAGGTTTTCAAATGATTGATTACCCTTCATAGCATAAAAATCAACTACAATCCTGCATTATGATGATCTTTAGGATTTATTTTTTTATTTTCCATAGGAGGTCTCACAGGAATTATACTTTCTAATTCTTCCATCGACATTGTTCTTCATGACACTTATTAGCTGCAGTAGGCTCATTTCCACTCTTCATAGGAGCTATGTTCCTAATTATCGCTGGATTTATTCACTGGATTCCCCTTAATTACTGGATTTAAGTTAAATGATTTTTATTTAAATATTCGATTCCTATTTATATTTATTGGTGTCAATTTAATTTCTTCCCATAACATTTTCTTGGTTTTAGAGGTATATCTCGTCGTTACTCAGACTATCCAGACTCATTCTTATCTTGAAATATTATCTCTCCTATCGGTTCACTAATATCTATTTTAAGGCTATCAATCTTACTATTCATTATTTGAGAAGCCCTATCTAAAAAACGACTCATTATTAATATTTTTTTCCTTAATTCTTCTTTAGAATGATTAAGTAGATATTCCTCGCTAAACCATAAATTTACAGAAATACTCTCAATAGCATAAAAACTCATTCAAACTAATAATATTTTATAATAAATTAATAAATCAATATACCTCTTTAACTTATTTACCTTTTTCAATTTATTCCTTTTTAATTACCAAACTTTACCTATGCCTATACTTAATATTTATTTATTAAACTTTAATATGACAGAATAGTGCATTGAATTTAAGCTTCAATTAAAAAGATTTTTTTATATCTTTTATTAAAAATTAATACATGATCTATTTCGCTTCAAAACTCTAACTCTTCTACTTATGATTTAATGATTTTTTTCCATTTTTGCTATAATCCTTGTAACATTTATTACAATTTTAATTTTATTTATCACATTTAGACTATTATTTATTATAATCAATTAATTCATCGATTTTTATTAGAAAATCAAACAATTGAAATCGTATGAACTATTCTTCCTATATTCATCCTTATTACTATAGCCATTTCCTCAATTAAAGTTCTTTACCTCACTGATGAAATTTTTAACGTAAATCTAACTGTTAAAGCCCTAGGCCACCAGTGATATTGAAGATATGAGTACTCGGATTTCTCAAATATTGACCTTGATTCCTTTATAATCCCCTGACCAACTTATAACAAACGAATTTTTGATGTTGATAATCGTTGCGTCTTATCATATAAATATCTTATTCGAATACTTACTCAATAGACGTAATTCATTCATGAGCAATCCCATCCTTAGGAATTAAGATAGATTCTATCCCGAGACGACTCATCAAACTTTTTTATTTATAAATCGACTAGGAGTATTTTTTGGTCAATGTTCTGAAATTTGTGATATAAATCTCAGACTTATACCTATTGCTATTGAATCTACTAATCTAACTTATTTTAAAAACTGAATTTATCAATTTTATCAACAATAATTTATATAATTCCTTTCATTATATTATATATTATAAATTAATAAATTAACTATCTTATTTTAAAATTTTAATATTCCTCTTACACTATTATACTTATATAATATACAACTTACACAAATAATATACAACTTACACAAATTATATTATCTTCTCGCTTGATTATTTTTTATAATAAATAATAACTATATTTAAATTAATTTAAAAAAAAATAAAAGATTCTTATTTTTATTTAAT
>NW_017259558.1:16759-17157 GCF_001594045.1 Atta colombica
AATAATATTTATTTAACTTTTTCCTTAAATAAAGAATCAGTTTAATCCAATAAGTTTAATCCAATATTAAATTGTCAATTTAAAAATATTATTTCTTATCATATTTTATTCTTTTTTCTACCCCCTTTATTCTTACCCATCCTACCTTCTGTACTCCCTGCTTTTGTCTTTATACTTATATGTATCATAACCCCTTACTAATAATTAAATCTTATTAATGTACTTGCTTTACTTGCTTTTGCTTCCTTCTCTTTTCCTCCTTATTTATTTTTATACCTTATCACACTCCTTCCTACCACCTTCCCAGCCCCCATTTCAATAACAAATTTTATCCAACTAAAAATATAATAATTCCTCTTCCTTTTAAAAATAATGAAAATCTTAATTAAAATTAATAT
>NW_017259558.1:17257-19883 GCF_001594045.1 Atta colombica
TTATAAAGTAATATTTTTTTATGCCACAAATAATGCCTTTAATATGAATCTTTACATTAATTTTTTTAAGTATATTAATATTTATTTCAATTTCTTTTATATATTTTTTTATATTACCACCATCTAATTTATTCTATAAACCTAATAATAATAAAATTCAACATCAATATAAATCTCATAAAATTTTTTTTTAATTGATTATGATAATAAATCTCTTTTCTGTTTTTGACTCTACCACTTCTTCCAACTTATCCTTAAATTGATTAAGTATTTTTATTTTCTTATTTATCTTACCTCAACAATTTTGACTCTTACCATCCCGAATTACATATTTATGAAATTTAATTACTAATTATATTTTTAATGAATTTAAAATCTTAATCAATTACTCTTTTTCAAATATTATTATTTTTCTAACACTTATCTTATTTCTTTTTTTTAATAATTTTCTAGGACTTTTCCTATATTTTACTCTATATCTTCACTATTTCAAGTCACATAAGATTTTCTTTCTTTATGTCACTTAGACTTTGAATAGAGCTAATATTATCCAGAATTATAAATTACTTAAATAACTTATTAAACTATTTAATCCCATCTGGAACTATTTTTATACTAATACGATTTATAGTTATTATCGCAACAATTAGCTTAGTTATTCGCCCATTAAAATTATCTATTCGTCTATCTGTAAATATAATTGCAGGTCACTTACTATTAACCCTCCTAGGTTCCTCAGAATTAAATATTTCTAATTCATTTATACTTTTCATTTTAATTTTCACTCAAATTATACTTTATATTCTTGAAATTTCAATATCTATTCAAGCTTACGTATTCTCCATTTTGTCAACGTTATACAGTAGAGAAACTTCACAATAGTATCAATCTCTATTTTTATTCTTAATTTCATGACAATTCATAATATAATAATAACCACCCCTTCCATTTAGTTACCGCTAGTCTTTGATCTCTGATTATTTCTTTTAGTACTTTTAATAACTTACTCTGTACTGTTAGATGATTCCATAATTTTTATACTCCTATTTTATCATTCTCAATCCCACGTATTTTAATTTGTATATATTAGGTGTACAACTTTCCTTCCGCCGTTTTTCTATAGATGGCTTTAGCGGTAAGTGGTGGTCGAAATAAAAGTAAATAGATCATAGACGTCATACAATAAACTTGGGCATCTGTCAACATAACCCCATAGAAATATTAGTCGATTTGGGTCTGCATCATAAAGTTATTCTCGATTGAAAATGTCAGTTTACGAGCCAAATTCTCATCATTTGCCGGAGGTTTTAATTTTTTGCTTCAATATGAAGAAATCTGCGACTGAGGCTCATCGAATGCTCTCAAATACTTATGATAAGATCGCTATTAGTGAAAGAACGTGTCGTGAGTGGTTTCAACACTTCAAGAACGGTGATTTTGACGTCCAAGGTCATGCTTTGTATTTGGTGGGACCAGCTCGGTAATGTATTATGAACTGTTAAAACCGACTGAAACAATCACAGGCGACCGGTATCGAACGCAATTGATGCGTTTGAGCCGAGCATTGAAAGACAAACGGCCGCAATACAACGAGAGACACGATAAAGTGATTTTGCAGCATGACAATGCTCAACCCCATGTTGCGAAAGTGGTCAAGACATACTTGGAAACGTTGAAATGGGAAGTCCTACCCCATCCGCCGTATTCTCCAGACGTTGCTCCCTCTGACTATCACTGTTTCACTGTTTCGATCAATGGCACACGGCCTGGCTGACCAGCACTTCCGGTATTATGAAGAAGTAAAAAATTGGATCGATTCGTGGATAGCCTCAAAAGATGACCAATTTTTTTGACGCGGGATTCGTACGCTACCCGAAAGATGGGAGTAAGTAGTGGCCAGCGATGGACAATACTTTAAATCATAAATGTATAACCAGTTTTTTACAATAAAGAATTTCGGAAAAAAAACGGCGGAAGCAAAATTGTACACCTAATATTATAACAAAATATTATCCATATCGCTATTTTAATAAAATATAATAAAACTTGTTTTGTGTGGAAAATCGTGTCCCTTGGCAAAGGAGAAGTGGAATGAAAGTCGCTTCGCGTAGAAAGTGCTCTTAAGCGCTCATGCGCTCTTAAGCGCTATATAATAATTATATAATAACTATTAATAATAACAAAAATTATGAGAAAACTTATTCAAAGAAAATTTTTATTTTTAAAGCAGGAAATCTATTGGGAGTACAAATGACTTCGGTCCGTTTCCCTAAAGATTGCTTGAGCTGTTGTGAATATGACAGCTGATTTTGGCGGTTTCAGAGAGGTTATACATATACTAATAATATTCAGTTTATATCGCTTTGAGTTTCATATAAAAACTTTTATTTTTACTATGTTTGAAATGTCAAATTTTGTGTTAACCAAGCAGCATTTGCCGGAGGTTTTGATTTTTTGCTTTAATTGGAAGAAAAGTGAAGTCCATCGAATGCTTGTCAAAGTTTATGGTGACACTGCTCCAACTGATAAATAGGGAATGGTTTCGACGTTTCAAAGATGGAGATTTCAACGTTGAAGACAAGCCTCGTTCTGGACAGCCAAAAAAATTCGAAGACAAAGAATTAGA
>NW_017259558.1:20278-50603 GCF_001594045.1 Atta colombica
GGGTTGAGCATTGTCATGCTGCAAAATCACTTTATCGTGTCTCTCGTTGTATTGCGGCCGTTTGTCTTTCAATGCTCGGCTCAAACGCATCAATTGCGTTCGATACCAGTCGCCTGTAATTGTTTCAGTCGGTTTTAACAGTTCATAATACATTACCGAGCTGGTCCCACCAAATACAAAGCATGACCTTGGACGTCAAAATCACCGTTTTTGAAGCGTTGAAACCACTCGCGACACGTTCTTTCATTAATAGCGGCCTCACCATAAGTATTTGAGAACATTCGATGAGCCTCAGCCGCATATTTCTTCATATTGAAGCAAGAAATTAAAACCTCTCTCAAATGACGAGAATTTGGCTCATAAACTGACATTTTCAATTGAGAATAACTTTATGATGCAGATACAAATCGACTAATAATTTCTATGGAGTTATATTGACAGATGCCCAAGTTTATGACGTCTGTGATCTATTTATTTCGATCACCACTTACCGCTAAAGCCATCTATAGGGAAACGGCGGATGCAAAGTTGTACACCTAATATTTGTATTGATATATAATATTTTTATGTAAAATAAAAATACACGAATCAAAATTTTATCAAACATTGTTTTTGTGTATCCATAAATTTTGCGATCCATCGAATTCCAGCCATTTGACGTACACCTTATCTCCTTTCCTGCGCAGTACTGTCTTCACGAGATACACGTCCGGATGAATAGCGCGATGCAACTCACGCTCGTAAAACGCTCCAGCGACGAATTTTCCTCGATAATCCTCGAGTAGATAGGTTACGGGATTGGTACGCTGTATCTTAATGATTGTAAACACCTCGGTGGTTCAACTTGGTGTAACCCTTCTCAAAAATCGTCTTGTACTTGCTCACGCGTACCGAATTGCCCACTTTAAATTTTGACGGACCAGCAATCTTTATCGCGCTGTACATCGTGTCCAAGAATATTTCGGGGATCGGGAGTTACGTCAGCAGGTCGCATGCCGATAGTTCGATGCTTACGCGCGTTGTAATCTGACATGAGACGCGGTAGCTCGTCGATCTATTTGTAATTGTCGTTGAGTAAACATCTTCCATGTCGTTTTTGAGCGTGCGATTGAACCGCTCGATTACTGACGCTTTCAATGTCGAATACGTGGAATAGTGATTAATGTCGTGTTTTTTCAAGATTTTCTGCACATCGGCATTGTAAAATTCCTTCTCCATATCCGTTTGTAATTTTTCGAACATCTTCCACTCGCTCTCAGCGATAACATTAGCCATCTCCCTTGCTTTTGAGCGGTATGGCCCACGCATACTTGCTCAACACATCGATGATAGTGAGTATGTGGTGGCCTCTGTTGAACTCTGAGTACGGATCTCGACGATATCAGCCTGCCACATCGTCGTATCCTCGAACTATGACGCGCCTTCGTGGAAAATTTCTTCTCGCCGGAGTATGCAATTCTTCGACGAATCGACGAGTCTCTCGGAGCTAATTTTTCTCTTTTCACTGAATCTCTTTTTCATGATTCAACGCGTAATACACAGAAAAAAAGAATTTTTTTTTCTCACTGACACCACTCGACTGACTCGTTTCGTCTATACGCGATTTAATTTATAATAAGACCAGTTTCGCGAAGTTCCTCTACGATCGACGCTCTCGTTGTCATGAGCGTGTTGCCCGCTCGGTGCGAAGCGTCGAGCAATCATAGATAATCCACCAGTTCGTTGGGATCATCCCAATGCACGTAAATCAATTGCATTGTCATACAATATCATTGCATGAGGTAATCCTTTTCCAGATTTCTTCTTCTATTTCTTGGATATGATCGACATTAACGGCGCGATTATGTATTTGTACTTATATCCCCTATTGCTCAATAATCGGCGATTGATGCTTGTGTTTGTGCGCGTTCGTCGCCAGCAGCATGCTCTTGTACTTCTTCATATCATCTTCTGTTTAAAGGAGATCGTCGGGAATTCTCTTGAAAATCAACTCATAAAGACCAGGTGTACCGATATATCGTACATCATCGATAATTAGTTGTCCGCATCATCCATGTCGAAACATTTATTGCCAAATATCAATCCATCCTTGTGTAGATAAACGCCATACACATAATCTACATAGCTCTACTGCTCTTTACCTCGCGTTCCCCAGGATAACCTCAATATACTTTTGACTCAGTGGGCCCAAGCCGGTTCGTAATGCCTCTCGATCTTCCAACGTTTGCAACCGATTTTGAACCTTCGTTGTTAGCGAATCTTCCGTCGTTTCGAAAACATTGTCCAACGACTCTATCGTCGATACGATTTTGCTACACGATGTGGAAGTTATTGGCTGTACACGATCGTGCGATCGATCGTCGGATTTACGCGAGGTTGCGGAACACTCGAATGTCTCGTTCGCTTTCTCTCTCATCTCCTTCTCTTCTTCTTCCTCCTTCTCTTTTCTCTCATGGAGGCAGATGCTGCGTTATCGTCGCGCGACTGTCTCTTTATCGCGCGAACGAGGTTGTCAACAATCTGCTGCAGAGGTTTGATAATAGGTTTAAAATGCCTGTCCAATGCTATATCTTCCTCGATTCTACCGGTCTTTAGAATGCGATGTTCTTGCGAATCGACTCGCTCGTCTTCTCGATTTCCCTCGCAATTTTTTCACGCGCGCACATCAATGTTCATGTTTCTCTGACGAAGTATCGACAACAACTAGTCACGTTACAGTATCACGAACTCGTTAAATCCCTTTCTGTATCTTCCGTCTTTAAGCGCACTGTCCTTGTCTATCATTAAAAATCCATATATTTTTGCCAACAGTCGCGACACAGCAAACAAAATTCATCGTACAACATCGGTATTCACATGATCGTTGTAAACGTGTTTCAAGTTGGTACAATCCTGTTTGAATCCAAGATCAACAGGTTGCATTGTCAGATGTTTAGGTATCCTCGCGTACGTCTGACAGAGATAGAAGCAGTCAACGTTCGAGTGGTGTCCCATCGAAAAGTATTCTCTCACCGCATTCTGTTTGTCGCATGCTATATCATCAAAGATAAAAATAGAATTTGGGCGCGCCTCGCTCGGTGGAACGACATTGCTGTTGTTGGAGAACGTAAAGAAGCTGATTTTGTCGATAGGCTGTTGCAGCGATTTTAAGTAGACGCACACATTCTCGAAACGTACGCCGTTTGATTACTCTCGAGCAAGCTTATGAGAACGTTGGTTTTACACAATTCGACCCCGCAAATGATCGCGCGTATAGTACTCGGCAGCATTTCGCCGTACTTGCGCTTCTCCGCGCTCCTCCCATCATTCGCGATTTCGCGTCACAATTTGTGACGTGTATCATTAGCGATTGCAGCACGAATTTCATGCTCACACTAAAGACTGTGCGCTCTCGAATGACTATTTAAAGATACACGAATCCGCGAATCGCACAGTAGCAAAATGTCGCGCTGTATCATCCTTCCGATATTCGAGACTTAAGCGTCGAGCAACTGCAATATATACCGAAGGTCGTACTCTTACGCGTATACGGCGACTACATCGAATATATCTGGGACAAATTTCCGGAACACGTGAAGGCAGATTCGGAGGTTCGAATTTATCGTTGCTGCGACGAGCACTACAATCAATCGTGGCAGCGGACGCACATCGATGGCCCTGCACCGAAGACAAAGGACTGTAACAAATTACATGCGTAACATGTTACCGACGAGCGGCGCGCATCGAAACGAAAGCTGTATCGTGAATCTGGGTGATGCGACGGGGTCTGGTACTCACTGGATAGCATACGCGAAAAGGAACAATCGCGTCGGGTACTTTGACAGTTTCGGTAATCTTCGATCGCCCAAGGAACTGGTGCGATATTTTGGAAACGGCTACGATAGAATACAATCGCACGTCCTATCAGACGTATGATCAGAGCTTCTATGGACAAATGTGCCTATGGTTTCTACAAACGGTAGACGCGCGTGAATTTAAAAAGCTCGATGCTGAAATCTTAGTATTAGTCGAAGTCTTTTTCCGCTTACGTTGAGCGGGAAGAGCGTCCTTGCGGCGAACTACTTTCCCACCATAGATTTGAGTGATGGAGATTATAAGTTTCAGTCTGGCGATTTTTGAGACTTATCACACGATACCGAATGTGAATGAATATAACAACAAATTTTATTTTGCCAAAAATGACGCGGAAATTACAATTCCCGAAGGTTCATATGAAGTGCGAGACATAAATGAATTTTTGAAAAGCGCGATTTTATGGAAACGTCTACACCGCGACGCGCTTGAAATCGTTGACGTAGTGCATGGTGACGACAACAACAACAACAATAATACTGATGATGATAATAGTGAAGGTGGAGAATACTCGATGCTCCGCGCAAACTATAACACGATGAGATGCGAGATTAGATGTGCATACAGAATAAACTTTGGCAAACCCAACAGCATTGGATCGCTGCTGGGATTCTCATCGAAGCGTATACTGCAACCGCAAAAGTGACTCGAATCGGACGTGTCTATCAACATAATGAATGTAAACATTATTCGCGTAGAGTGTAACATGACCGCGGGCGCGTACAGCAACGACAAAAGCGTGCACACAATACACGAATTTTCGCCAAACGTGCCTCCAGGATATAAGATATCGGAGAGGCCGGCGCAGATCATTTACCTACCGATCATCGCACGGATCTAGCAACACGCATTATCGACCAGAACGGACGATTGCTCGATTTTCAAGGAGAAGAGATCACAAGGAGTTAGATTGCACGTACGTCGGCGACATGCGACGATAACGCGAGCGTGAGATGCTCGTGCTGAACGGAACGGAGCGTACGCAGAGAGATAACGCATTCTTTACAAGGCCAGTGACGTCACAGTTCGATAACACTCGCTCATCCAGCTGCATCAGACAAAAGAAGAAGAAGAAGCTTAGCATGTCAAACGTTACATTTTTAAAGTCTATAGGATTCGCGGTGCGCAACATTTGAGATGACTGATCTTAAACATTAAAGATGAGCCGATCTTCGACGATCGTCAAGATTGAGACTCACGTACGACCCATTCGCCAACACAACGTTCGGGTACAGCAATGAAATAAGAATACCCAGAGCAACAGGATCTGTACACACTACCGTACAACAGTTTTCTGTACGTCGAGGGAAAACTGACGAAGGACAAAGTGGTCCAGAGTGCTCATTGAGCGTGACATTGGGAAATAATTGCGTCACATTCATATTCGATGAGATTCGATATGAATTCAACGATGTGGAGGTTGATCGTAACAGAAACGTGGGCATAACTAGCACACTCAAAAACTATGTAACAGTGTCATCCGACAGAAGCGTGATTCTGCGAAAGGCCGGCTGGGATGCGCAGACTACTGCGGCAGGATATTTTAATTTCTGTGTACCGCTCTACATACTCATGGAATTTTGCGAAGACGCATGGTGATCAACGCTCGTCACGAGTTGATTTTAATACGAGCAGATGACGACAACAATTGTCTGATGGAAGATCCGGCGACAGAATCAACGCTCGAATTATTCAAAGTCAGTGGCGAATGCCGCACGTGTTATTAAGCGAGATAAATAAGTTGTCGACGCGCTTTGGACGATATCTGAGCATGGCTTTTCGCTCGTGGGATCTATACGAGTTTCCGCTCTTGCAGAGCACAACCAAACATTCGTAGGCCATCAAGATGGCTACTCAGCTCGAAAAGCTATGCTACGTCATTTTCGCTATGCAAACAGGTCGAAAAAATGTCTGAAAATATAAGTCGATTCGACGATTGCAAATTAACCAATGCGAAACTCTACCTGAATTTGGAATGTTATCCGTACAATGACTTCAATCTGCATTTTGATAAAAACAGATGTGCGATTCTGTACAACTTGTACGCGCGTTTCTGCAAGAGCTACTACGGATACGAGTATCTCGAGCCGAGTCTCACCTTTACGACTTTTTTACGTAATGGCCCGTTCGTGATCATCGATTGTTCTCGACAGAACGAATCAGTCAAGAGTGACACCGTGGACGTGCGATTAGACTTTGAATGTAAGGAGAACATGGCTGCAAATACAACAGCCTATTGTCTCATCACACGATCGCGTGATTCAGTATAATTCATTGATCAACGTTGTGCGCAAAATCACCCAAGCGCACTTCTGACATGATATAAAATCTGTGATACGTCGCATTCGACCGCAATCGATCGCAATCTTCTCAACAACATGCTCGTGCCAACGTTCGTGGATCTGCAAGGATTCATCGTTAACAAAAAATTTATTGTGAAGGAAGTAGCGATGTTGAAACAGGGGACTGTTCTCACACATTACATTTTTACGAGTCCCGTGTCATGGAAATTTTTGACAAGACAGATCTTGTGCTTTCTAATTGAGTGTTTATTATGGATTGCGATGGAAGGACGGCATGGTGTGCAACGAGGCGAAACGTCTGATCACGACAGCTGTATTTGAACATGATGTACTATACTATGTACTCGTGTACGTAAGGAACATGAAAAACGAACGTGGCTTGAACTTACTTTTGGACGATGAGCGAGAACGCATATACATCGAGACCTTGGATGCAGTTTACGAAAATATGGAATCTTTAACTAATCTGAATGTTGCTAATACTATGCAATGTGGACAATATGTTAAAAATTGCGCGTTACAAAATGTATTGAAAATATATAACTGGTGATTGTAAAAGAATTTTTAAAATAAAAAATACGTTAACACGTATTTATTACATATTTCTTTTTTCCCTTCCTTTGTAATACATGTACTCATATGTATGAATGTAACTGTATGTATGAACATGTATGTATGAACGATGTATGAACGTATATGTATGAACGTATATATACGATGTATGTATGCATGTATATATGAATGTATGTATCCGAAAACATCGACGCTTCTGTTGAACGCGTCGCGACATGTTCTGATACATATATGCCTATATATATATAGTAGTGTATAAGACTTTTTTTCATTCAATCGTAAGCTTCAGCGTTAACTACGAGCGTTAGACATGGATCGAGTAAAAGAATATAAAATTGAAAATCGATCGAGCGAAAGGGGTACCATCCCTTGTCACCAAGTCTATCAAGTCCACCGCCATCGAAGAAAAAAGCGAAATATTGGGAATGTTCTGGGGAAAAAGCAAAATCGCCAACGTGCTCATCATCATCATCATCATCATCATCATCAATGCCATCGAACATAAGTTATAAAAAGTATAAACATTGATAAACTCGTGAAACAAAAAAGTACGTAGAAAATGTGATAAAACGTGTCGCGACATGTTCACAATTCTTGGAAAGAGGGGAGGATTACTCCCTCTTCTATTCTAGAAGTTTTATCATATACATCGCAATTTACAGGGATGCAATCAGTCTTGCGATATCCGTTTGTTCGAACGGTTGAAAAATGTACTTCGCTAAAGACAGCAATGCATCATACGAAACGAAGAAAGACTGTAGAAACATGTAAGTTTCAATGTTCTATGTACAAAAGAAAACGTTGTTTAACATTACGTATGTATACAGCATGGAGCATCGTGCGGTGCGTTTATTGAGCAGACGTTATGATCTGACGGGCTACGGGCTACAAGTATTCGGAAATTGGAATCAACGTTGGTCCACCGAGTTATGTGGAGATCGCCCTGGGAGATCATCGTGGACACGAATTGTCGCTATCTCTCGAAATGTGGAAGAGCCTCTATGAGCAGCAATGGAATATTTACAAGATGTTACGAAACGAAAGATAATTTTATAAGCATTGGACCGCTAATCGTCAACGTTTGCACGCTGAATGATGCTATGCTCATACGTCTCGATTCTTCATCCGTACGCATTACGATGATGGAAACGATGCTACGACGTATATTTGAGTTTGACGGATGTATCGACGTAACGTTCGAGCGATTAGCCCGACTCAATTCGGTTGATGCTATACGCGATTTTCCAACATCGCGTCTGAGAACGCTACATAGTACGTAATAGTGACATTTTCAATGGGCATCAGCTCGTCGATTGCAAACTATTGGCTTTAGCTTTTAATACGTACAAAGAAAGAAACGATATAATAACATGTGAATAAAAAATTGTTTCGTTCCTATTACTATATATGTACTATACTTTCTTTATTTCCCATCCATTCACCCATCCATTCATCCTATATCTCGACACGCCATCGTACTCCGTTTTAGATAAATAACAGTCTTGTTTTTTTTTGTCGTATCACGAATCATATATGTATATATGTATGAACGTATGTATATTTCCACATAAGAAAAAAAAAAAAAGAAATTAGAGGTGTGAAAATAATGCAGCGTGAACTTTCAATTCGATGGCGCAAATAATCGCGGCTACTATATATTAAGCTACTTTTATAAAGAGTACTGCAACGATATAAGCGATACTTTTCTCGTAAGGGTACTTAACTGAATTGTTTTATATACAACTAAAGATGTAAAGATAATCCTAGACAGGCTATGGCGAAGGTTGAGTCTCAGCGTCAGTCATTATCTTGCATTGTCCGCGCGCGATCGGTTGTTATTGCATTATCATTTTTGGAAAGTGTGACTAATGTCAAACGCGCAATTGAGTTTATGTTACTCTTTTTTCGAATTCTGCATATTGTTTTTGTTACTCATCGCATAAGCGACATTTTTGGATTCTGACCTTGAAAGAAAGAACTGTGAGAACACATCAATGATGTGTCACCTAAACAAAACATCTTGTTCTCGTTATAATAATTGTCCGCGGTTTTGGAACATGGGGTCTGCGGCGGCAGCGGCCCAAAAAACATATTTTGGGGTGAACGCGAGGTCTGCGGCGGGGTGGCGGCAGCGGGATGACGGCAGGATATGAGATAACGGTCCCCAGTGATATGTGATGCCACAACATGGCGGCATCACGTATCATTATAAACACCGATAGCGCCGGGAACTTCCCGCGTCCTCCTCCTCCTTCCCCGCGCCTTCCCCTCCGCGCCTACAAATACCTCGCGCCCTACGCTCTCCTCTAGCCTCATGGGTTAGAATCCACCTTGCTATGCTACTTCCCTTATTGTATATGATCCATAGGGAATTAGTGTTCGCGCAAGATTACATTACCGATCTTCTTAAGATAGGTTAGCAAGACATGCGCCAGAGGGCTCTCTAGCGGAGATTTGGTGAGATAGGGTGGTGATGTTTTCGCACCACCGTTTGTTAGATTAGTGATAGAAGTATCTTCTCACTTTTGTAAAATAAAGGACGTTATCTGACTGACGTTATCTATCTTAGGCAAGGATTTTCCTCAATTTCTCTCTCACCAATACATAACAGAACTGACGAAGGATGGGATACATCTAAAGAGAAGTAATAGCGAGTAGGTAATTCAAAGCAAGAGAAAACTGGGAAGTAACCTACGTGGTGAAGAAAAGATTTGAGGAGACGCTATGATTACGTACAACGAATCTATATGTCCGGAACGGACTTACGAGGATGATTACAACTACAATTTTGCATTGTACTTAACGTGGCGAGTGAGATATTTGAGAAAACATGTACGTATTTGATTAGAACGAGTCTGAATTCAATATTGAAGTATACTTAAAATGGCGACAGTAGTGCTACACGGAAATTTTAGTATCTACAAGTTTTTGATCCAACGATAACGGATTGAAAACGTTGGTTATGATGCACAGCTGCCGTAAAAATTTTTAAAGTGTCAGCAGAAAGTCAGCAGAAAGTGTTTTATTGGACCGACTGCATTCGACGTTATTTGCAATAAACTAGCGCTAACAGATCCTTATTCAGCTACGTCGATTAATTAGTAGTATTACTAAATGAATAATATTACGCCTCTGAACCTTTAGAGATTGCTGAGAATTTCCGTTTTTATCAAAGGAAGCAAAAAGAAGGTGAGAGCAAGAAAGATTTCGCAGCATTACGTAAATTGAGTATCCACTGCAATTTTGGCAATTATCTTATAACTGTCTTATATAAGCAGTTTATCTTTGGTTTGGCAAATCATCGTATATAATCTCGATTACTGGAGACGAAAGATTTAACCTTTGAGAAAGCCATACAAATGACTACAGCCATGGAGTTATCTGAGAAAGATGTACAGCAACTATAAGGATCGATGGCATTGGTCAGCTATATGGACACTAAAGACAAAAAGACGAAGAAGAAAAATTGTCCTAAATAGCAAACGTCGATGAAACCTGCGAATACAGAGAATCACGTGATTCAATCCAATCCTGATAAAGCGGGCCAGAATGCAATTATTAATATATCTTGTTACAGATGCGGTAAACACATGACGAATGAACTAGAAATATTATATATCACAAATATGGTACACCACTTACAAAAAGTATGTATGAGAGCGAAGCGAGCAGTCACTAACCAAATTGAGGAGGTACTGTTAATCGAATACACCAAATATAGGAATAAGTTTTACGAAACACCTTAAGCCTTTATGTTTCGAAATCGATAGCGCAGTGGCTGTTACAATAATAATTAGCAGAAAAATGTAAAAATACTTTCAAAATCGATGTTTACATTCAACGTTACAATTAATCACTTTTTATAAAATATCTATTCAAATCGTTGGGGTTGTATTAGTTATAATCACACTACGTGGAATAATTGTAGAATTAAATCTATATGTATCCAATGTGAATTGCAAACCCTTGTTAAGGCATGAATGGATTCGGCAGTTGCACATTTAACAGAGTCAATAAATAACTTACATTATATAAAGGATCGGAATATCAAGTTTTATGATTGTTACAACAATATAAAGATAATTTAGATTCGGTTTCTACAAAAATAAAAGGGCGATAAGCTAAGTAGTCATTAAAAGAAAACGTTAAAACAGTATTTCTGAAAGCGCATATGGTGTCTTTCAAGTTATTGCAGCCTATAGAAGAGGAACTGCAATTACACGTCCGAGTCGGGATTTTAAATATGTCGAGATGGATTAATCGAGCCGGGATTTTAAATATGTCGAGATGGACTAATTCATTGTACTGAAACGGAATGGCAAAGTCCGCATTTGTGGCGATTTTAATTACACTAAACGCAAATCTGTGGATAGATGAACACCCAATGATTGAACTACCAATGATTGACGAACTATTCGCGTCGATGATTGGTGGGGAAAAATTTTCTAAAATAGATTTGAAATGAGTATACAGCTCGAAGTCTCTTTTTACAGCTTGAAGTCTGCGAAAAGGATCGAGAATTACTTATATTGAATACATAAAGGACTATTTCGTTGCACAAAATGTATGGAGATTAATGTATGGATTAATGTATTTCTTCTGCACCAACTATTTGGCAGCGAGAAATTGAAGGCAAGATACCGAGAGTATTGGTATTCTGGACGATATCGAAATCACCGGACCTAATAATGAGATACATTTGCACGACTTGCGCATGTGCTACAGCTACTCTCGAAGACTAATATTAGAATCAATGAAATGCAAATTTTTTCGAGACAATATTGAGTATTGTGGGTATCGAATAAACAAAAACGATTTGCATAAAACGACGGAGAAACAATTGATAAGATGCTTAGGTCGAAGAATGTCAAAGAATAACGTTCATTTCTCGATATGATAAATACTTACTGTGATAGATTTATTAAAAATTTAAGTTCCATTTTAGTACCATTACATGGTACATTACAGAAAGGAATTGTCTTTAAGTGGACTGACGATTGTGTCCTAGCACACTTTGACCCTAAATTCCCATTAATTCTACAATAGATGTCAGCCCATACGGCGTTGGAGCAGTACTTTCGCATTGTTACTCTAACGCAACGGAGCGAGTTCTACAGTACGCATTGCGAATGTTATCAGACACTCAAAACCAATACACTCAAATTGATAAGGAGGCGTATGGTTTTTGGTATAAAGAAATTTCATCAATACTTGTATGGAAATAATTTATAATATGTTATATATTGACCAAAGGCCATTAGTACAAATATTTATACCTACAAAAGCACTAATGTATATACAGCAATGCGTATGCAGCATTATGTGATGTTTCTGCAGGATTTTATTTATGATATTAAGTACTAGAACAACATAGTAATGCCTATTGCTTGTCGTGACTGCCGATTCCAATAGCCCCCACTGTAGAGCGAGATGTAGAGACGTTTATGAAATAGATTGTATTGAGCTTACCAATCTCAGTAAGAGATGTAACACATGCCTCAGCTACAGATGCAATTAAATAAGATTTTGAAAATGTTACGCGGGAAAAGGAAGAAATATCAGTTAAATTGTGTTTCAATGTACTAAGCAGCTTTTAGCGTACAATAGGATTCCTGTATAATGGAAAAATGATAATTCCTAGTTTCAAGAACGATTTCTTCGTGAATTGCATTTTGGTATAATACGAATGAAGGCACTAATTAGGAACTTTTTCTGGTGGCCTGATCTCGATAAAGCAATTGAGTTAACAAAAAATTGCGATACCTACAATGAAATCCATAACTATCCATCGAAAGCACAAATGCACGAGTAGGAACCAACAGAATCCCTGTTTGTGCATAATTACGCAGGACTACTTATGTATTGTTTTTTATATATGTTGATGTGTTTTCAAAATGGACTTTTGTGAAAATAGTCAAAAGTAACACCGCAGCAATTACTATTAAAATTTGCAAAAAAATCTTCACAGATTTTGGTTCCCCAAAAATTATGATCACGGATAATGACCGAAATTTTTGTTCTTCAGAATTTTTAAAATCGAAAAACATACACCCAAATTCACGGTTCCATACCATCCGATTACAAACAGTCTAGCCGATATATTCAAACCTTTCAAACCTTTTTTATTCAATCTTGGAGAATTCTTTGCATTGAAAAAATGTTGAATAATTTTAGAAATAGAGGTTTGACCTTAGAAGCGGTACAAAACTTTTTAATGCAATATAAAATAATTCCTCATTGCGGGCGTAATATCATACGATAAGATTTTTAAAGGTAAATTGCGCATGAATTAATTTTAATTTGTTTTTTCCGAATAAAAAGAAAACTACAAATACAAACGCGTCGAAGACTTGTAGAACTCTCACGATGGGAGAGAGAATACAATGCAGAGACTGCAGGAATAAAATTAAATGGCGTTTCGGAAAAGTTATCAGACAGGAAAGTTGCATTATTCCGTTGTTTTGGATGATCGGACATGAGAACGACACATTGATTAGATTCGGAAAACTGGTGAGAATAAAAGCTGAAGTCAGGAGTTATATGCAGATGAAAATCCAAATGCGGAGGATTTACCAGAAAAAATGCCTGAGGAACTCAAGAATAATCCAAAAGAACCGGGTCAAAATGATTTAAGTGAAGTCGAAGACAATTTGCCGCGAGACGAAGAAGAAGTATCTGAACAAGAAATCTCGGAAATGCCATCGACGTCACAGGGAAAACCAGTTGTAGAGAAGCTCGGGAGAGAAACTTATCTTCGAGATTTGTATACTAAATCTTCTAAGAAGTAATATTCTCGTTATTACGAGAGCAGAGTGTTATGTAGTCCATAGGGAATTAGAGTTCGCGCGAGGTAGCTATCGATCTCCTTAAGATAGATTAGCAAGGCATACGCCGAACTTTCTGGCGGGACTTGATGAGATAGCGTTCTCGCGCCACCGCCCATTAGATTGGCGATAAGAAGTACCTTCTTATTTTTATAAAATAAAGAACGCTATCTGACTAGCACTTAGGCAAGAGTTTTCCTCAATTTCTCTCTTACCAATACACAACACTTACAATAAGTGAAGTTCGAAGAACATCTTTGAGCATCTTAAATCCTATTTTGATTAGGAAAGCGTTCAGCTCTTCATTCAATTTTTTCTGATTGCTTCAGTCTATAAATCGGACATAGTAATCTAGCTTTTATATTTTTAGCATTTACATTTGAGGAGAGGTAATTCCAGATAGATTTCCTGTTGCACAAATTTCTGCAAATATGCATTTTTCATCAATGTATCTAGTATACCACTGATAAGGCTGATAGTAATCTGATGATTGAAAAATTTGCTACAAGTGAATACGTTTCGCCAAAATCGGTTCTTTTTTATTGCGCGAAATCTCTTGCTATCACTAACCGGCTTTATATCTTGTGATCTTGCCAGCATCTGTCTTCAACTTGAATACCCATTTGCATCCTATACACATTTTTCCTTTGGGCAATTAATCTCCTAAGTTTTTCTTTGTGTTATTTAACTAGAGTATCCCGATTGCGCACATCGATCGGACACGAACCTAATTGGACACGGACCCGATCGAATACAGACTGGATCGGATACACAACGTTACATTAGGATATGGACTCGATTGCGCACGGACCTGATTGCGCACGGATCCGATTGCACAGACTGTTTCCACACCCCACTATCTTCATGGATTAAAAACATTCCAAGCGAACACTGCCTACGCTGCAACTTCTAGCGGTTAGGTCCTAAGAGGGTAGAATATGTTATTTTTTTTTATAGAACTGGAAAGGATACTGGCAATAGGAAGCGCAGAAGACATCGCGCAAATAATATATCTATGAAGTGTGAAACTTTTTTATTCACTAAACGCGTTTTAGTATTGCAATTATCAATATCTTGTTTGTTTATTTCTATCAGATTAGATAGATTCGCTTCTATATCGCTTGTTTCTTTTTTTCTTCGTGTACTTATGAATTTCCTTAGGCTTTCTTTTTTTTCGAACTTTCTTTTTTAGTCTGTCTCTTCTTGGGGTTTCTATCAGACTCTGATCTTCCATTCCTGATCTTCTTTTCCGAAAGATTTTCCGTTTTAGGCCAGTCGCCAGAGTTTTAAAAAGGAAGAAATTGTTTACAAGTATTTTAATGTTTTAATCGAAAGTTTGTGGTATAAAAAGATTACATTTAAAAGTGCTACAACATTAAGAGGGCATTTGGAAATAATTAAGCAATAAAGTTTTTTTTTATTTTTCAATTAAAATTCAAAAATGAAAAGAGATATCGAAAAATGACAAAAGAACTTTTTTGTTGTTATTGAAATTTCTTACAAAAGAGTTTTTAATGAGTTTTGTACTATGTACTATGAATAGAACCGGAGATAGCGATTTGAAAATGAGTGAAATTTCTTAAAAAAATGACAAAAATAGGTACTTCTTTTCAGCTATTGCTTTCGTTTTGAGTGAAACAATGAGTAAAAAGTAGCATAAGATAAATTAGACATCTAAATTATTATTTAAATTAGACATCTTACTGAATAGAAGCTATTGAACTTTTAGAGCTTAATATCTCTGGAAGTATTGATCGTATTGAGTTCAATTTAAGCTCATTTTTTTGGTAAGATGTCTAATTTAAACTATCTTATGTTACTTTTTATTTTCCGATGCATTCAAAATGATGTAGAAGGCAATAATTGAAGAAGTATCTATTTTTGCCGTTTTTTTTCAAGAAATTTCATTCATTTTCAAACCGCTACATCTCCAGTTCATACAAGCTCATTAAAAACTTATTTTTTAAAAAATTTTAGCAGCAACAAAAAGGCTCTCTTATCATTTTTCTCTTTTATCTCTTAATCTCTTTTCGAGTTTTAATCAAAAAAACTTTATTGCTTAATTACTTTCAAGTGTCTTCCTTAATATTGTAGCACTTTTAAATTTATGTCTTTTTATACCTCAAACTGTTAAAATAATAAAATATTTGTAAATAATTTCTTCCTTTTTCGCCTCCATTTTCATTTTTAATGACTGGTCTATTTCTTCAGTTCTCTCCGAATTCATCAAGCTTTAATTTTTGCTGCCTATTGATTTTGATATAGCCTTAATTTCTTCAATTGTCAAATCGTCGGAATCATCAGACTAGACTTCATTATATTTAAATCTCTGCGGTATTTCTTTATATATCCATTCGTATTCTATTTTATCTTCCGCAAATTTAACGTGTTTCATTACAATGACATTCTCCTTCTATGAACACCATAGTCAATAGTCTCTCGTCTGAATAGCATAATTAACGAATATGCATTCATCTGCTTTATTGTCTTTTGCTTTAACTTCTTTTGCCCTTGATGTAATAATCATGCATAAGCAACCATAAGCCTTTAAGTGACGTACAGTATCTTCTATTGATCGTGAATTGTCGAATGACATACTCAGTTCTTGATGTACATTACCGTTAACTGCTTCGACTAGAATCTTTGAGATAAACAAGCTGATTTGAGCATTGTTTTTTTTTTTCGTTAAATCCAATAGGATCCTATTGATCCTCTCAATCACTCTATTCATTTGCGGTATCTCTATATTTGATTCATGTTCAATACCTACAGATTCAAAGAATACTGATAATTTCTTATTGCAGAATTCTCATCCGTTATCTGTTCGGAATCTCTTTACTTTTCTGTCTCTTCCGCATTTTATTCTTGCAATATAATTCTTCACGCAGGATTTAACTTCTTCAGAGGCCCATATATATGATATTTCGCGAAAAATCATTCATAAATGTTATGAAATACCTGCTATCACCTATTGATTTCATGAGCATAGGATCGCATAAGTCTGTTTGGATTAATTCGTATATTTCTCTCGTTTTGATTTTAAAGTTGTATATCTTCGATCTTCGTTGCTTTTCTCACACAGCATACTTCACATGTATATTTATCTATTTTCGCGTCGGTCAATCCGACACGATTTGTACCCGCTAATTTCTTAATTATACTATTACTGTCAAGATAAAATTTCATTGTGTCACAAATTAATTTTTATAATATTAATATTAGTTTCCTTTCTGAACTCTTATGGCGCGTTTTAATCTAATTCAACTAGTACATGTAAGTCATTTCGCCTATATGCTTTACATACGACTTTTTTGGTATTTTAATTTTCAATTTATCTTTTATTAATGATTCTTTTTCTTTTTGCTCTATTTGTGAGATCGATATTAAGTTCTTTCTAACATTATAGACGTAATAAATATCTAATGTACTATGCCTCTCTCTACATTAACTACAATCTTTTTTAGAAAAATGTTGCCCCTATCTTTTGCTCGTAGCATCGCTCTATTCTGTTTGTTCGAATCTGTCGCAGTGTTAATTATCTCGAAGTCCATCTCTTGAAAATTGAACAATCTCGTTTCTTGCACACGTGCTTTCGCTATCCAAAATCCATGTATCTTTAAGATCGATGATGTACAAAGGAATGCGTCATATTCCTTTTTCTGTCTTATGCCAAGTTTCTTGTGGGATTCGTCATTCCTCAGCAATCTCTTGCAAGATGACCAACTTTCCTGCAATTAAAACAAGTAAGCGATTTATATTTTTCGTTACCTGCTGTTTTGGCTTTTTTATTTTTGATTTTCTTATTTGTTACCAATGCTTCTTTTGGCGAATCTGTTTTGTCACCTAATCTACATTGACCTGTCATATTCTGCTAACAGGACTCTTTTTATTTTCGCCGATGTAAATTTATCTGACAAACTCGCCAGATCCATATTTAAATTCTCATAGCTGCTGGAAGTCCGGCCAGTATCGCATATGCTAAGTCTTCATCTTTTATTTTGGCATTTACCCGCATCTCTGAGGTTAGAAGCAGCAACTTTCGCTCTCGCAACATATGCAGACATGTGCTCACTTTTGTGCTTACTTTTATAAATAATACTTTTTTAAATTGCATAATTCTTATTCTTGATTTAGGAAATAAATAATAAAGGACTCTTAAAATTTAAAATAATGAAAAAATTAAGGAGCGTGAGTCAATAGGTCGCAATTAAAATTAGAGTACATAAAAATAAATATGTTATAAAGTAAGATATAAGAATTAGATACAAATTATATTATATGTTTCGGTATCTTTATCATGCCCTCTTCAGATAAGTAACAAATCGAAAATATGAAACCAAGTCTATTTCTATAAGACATCGTGAAATTGTTGCCAATCAGTTAAAAGACCGAGAGTTGAAATTTATTTCCGATGTTCTGTAGAAAAAAGATTAAGAAAAACTTAAAATTGTCAAATGAAACAAGCAACAACTTCGTCTCAATAAAATCACTTATCATATGTTCTTGGATATATATTCGTAGAGAAATAATTAATTCTAACATTGAGAATCAATATTATAATAAATAGATGCATTGCACCAGTCAGATACTTAAATTAATGAAGGAATGAAACAATGAAATATTTACCTATGTGTAATCACACACGCACATACGCTCGCACGCACGCACGCACGCATGCATGCACGCATTATAACAGTCAAACGTTATCTGAGGTAATTATTAGAACAGACTAAGCATAAAGTAAAAACAAAGTCAAATTTTGTTTATAATTGGTATGTACACTTTATGTAGACCTTTGGTATCAATCTGAAGATTTAAGCTGTTCTTTTATTTTTTGATGTATATCATCTCGGAGATTATCATTTGTTATAACATGGTTCTTCGTCTAAAATTTGAATATTATCCCAATCGAAATCATGTTCCATCTGCAATCTATATTCGGTAATTAGAGACGTATTCCAATGAATATGATTACGGTGTTCAGAAATCCTTGTTTTTAATTGTCTGCCCGTCTGTCCAACATATAATACATCATCAATCTTTACACATGATTTTACACTACGTTGTTTCTAATCATATATAGTCGAGGATCTTTTTGTATTTTAATCATGTATTTATTCAATTTATTGAGATACTGTAAAGAGACCCTGATGTCATTTTTATTAAATTGTTTAAATTTCTTTGTAATGGATGGAATGTATGTATAATGAGCCAGAATTTAGAATTTATTCTTTCTTTATTATTGTCTTGATTTTTGAATTTAATCTCTTTCTTTGAATGTTATTAATTTTATTATTAACATTGTTAAAAATGAAAGAAAGAGGACAGTCATTGAATAAAAGTGTATTTATAAGAAAAATAAAATTTTTTGAATGGTAATATTCAGTGTCAAAAAGTAATAATGTTTTGTTAATTAGGTTAAAAATTATACCTCTTTTTTGTGAAACAGGATGATTGGATAAATAATTCAAGAATTTGTCTGAAAAGGTAAGTTTGTAGTATCCAATCGATCGAAAGAAAACTGTTCATTTTTTTATTTCCATTTTTATAGAAAATTTAATAAGTTACAATCAATTACTAAAGTGAATTGGAGGCATGGATGGAAAGAATTAAGACATTTAAGGAAAGTATTTGTTTTTGAAATTAGGACTGCAGTGCAAATATCATCTATAATAAAAAGGAATACTATCATTAAAAAACATCAAGGGCTTTCTTTCTAATTTTTGCAACACTATATCAGCAATAATAGGTGATAGTGGAGAATCCATATGTTGTGATATGAAAGTGCCATAATCTCCATATATTTGTTTATAAATGATTGTTGAAAATAAAAAATGTGGAACCTAACACGAACAGATTTTGTTTTGGGTAATGTACTATTTTTTGAAATGAAGCTCCAATTTTCATTGATGCACAGCCAGCTCAACCAGATGCTAATAAAAAAGAAAATTACATCCAACGAAATCAGTATGGCCTGCATCAATTTTAACTTTTTTAAGATTGTTTACTAACTCGAAACTGTTTTTTATAAAGCTATCTATTATAGGGATGAATTTAGTGTAAGATGTTGTGTAAAGAGGAAATATAGTGGACTGCTTATAAATAAGACAATAATAATAAGACTAAAAGACAGTTCTTTTTGTGTATTTTAGATAATGCATAGGCCATCGGCAATGAACCATCATTGCAATATGTCTTTTATATCGAGAATCATTTATATAGTTACATCTCTTCTATTTTTTGAGCATGTCTCTAAGAAAAGTTATAAGTTTTTTGGTTGGATCTTTTTTGATTATTGAATAAATATTTTTATCATTGAACATCTCATTACTTTGTTAATATAACTTTCTCTGTTTAAAAATATCGTGACATTGCCTTTGTTATGTGCCAGTATAACATTATTCTAATACAAATTTTTTAGTGTTAGTTATTAAATTAAGTTACTTTTTTTCCATAGTTATCTTGTCAAGAGAGGAAGAGACAATGTTGTTTAATATGAATATGGAGTGCTTAGCAATATCTGCTTTTTTGACAATGGAGAATTTATGACTACTATGTTCAATACCTTTGATACAATCTAATATGTTCTTGTTTTTATTTTTGTTGGGTAAAGCGAAATTCTCGCCTAACTATAGAAAGCATTGAATATTCTCCGGAATAAAGATCGAGGATAGACTTATTAGGTGTACAACTTTGCTTCCGCCATTTTTCTATAGATAGCTTTAGCGGTAAGTGATGGTCGAAATAAATAGATCATAGACGTCATACAATAAACTTGGGCATCTGTCAACATAACCCCATAGAAACATTAGTCGATTTGTATCTGCATCATACAGTTATTCTCGATTGAAAATGTCAGTGTACGAGCCAAATTCTCGTCATTTGCCGGAGATTTTAATTTTTTGCTTCAATATGAAGAAATCTGCGGCTGAGGCTCATCGAATGCTCTCAAATACTTATGGTGAAGCCGCTATTAGTGAAAGAACGTGTCGTGAGTGGTACGCTTCAAGAACGGTGATTTTGATGTCCAAGGTCATGCTCTGTATTTGGTGGGACCAACTCGGTCGGGTAGTGTATTATGAACTGTTAAAACCGACTGAAACAATCACAGGCGTATCGAACGCAATTGATACGTTTGAACCGAGCAAAGACAAACGGCCGCAATACAACGAGAGACACGATAAAGTGATTTTGCAGCATGACAATGCTCGACCCCATGTTGCGAAAGTGGTCAAGACATACTTGGAAACGTTGAAATGGGAAGTCCTACCCCACCCGCCGTATTTTCCAGCCGTTGCTCCCTCTATCACTTGTTTCGATCAATGGCACACGGCCTGGCTGACCAGCACTTCCGGTCTTATGAAGAAGTAAAAAATTGAATCGATTCGTGGATAGCCTCAAAAGATGACCAGTTTTTTCGACGCGGGATTCGTACGCTACCCAAAAGATGGGAGAAAGTAGTGGCCAGTGATAGACAATACTTTGAATCATAAATGTATAACCAGTTTTTTACAATAAAGCTTCGAATTTCGGAAAAAAAACGGCGGAAGCAAAGTTGTTTACCTAATATCAATTATTTCTAATAGAGGATAGTGAAGATAAGATTTTATGTGAAAGTTAAAGGATTTTGAATCTATTATTTTGTTTATATTTGGAGGGAGGGGAGTTTGATTATTTTTTAAGAAAGGTGTATGAATTGTGAAGAAATATGTAGATAAATAAAAATATGTAGATAAATAGATTTTATATTGTTAATGACTCTTCTCTCTTATTTTTCAGTCAACTATTTTATTTTTGGATTCAAATCATTTCTTTTCTCTGGTATAAAAGAAAAAAACATAACTTATCTTGAGTGTTGATGAATTCATCGTAAATTTTAATAAATAAATATTGAGATATGCTAGCAACAAGATGGAAAATCTGCGATTTACAATATTGGTTTTTTTTGTGAGTATCGTTAAGTTCTATTTGCAGTATTTTTTTAAGAAACAAGATTTTTAATGTGAAAATATCCGAATATATCTAGGATGATGAATTTTAACATTGATATTAATCAGTCTAAGTAGATGTTGCGGTATGATTTTGTAGGTTATACAATGTTTTAAAAATCGAATATATAAATTACTATTTATAATTAGTCTACGAAATTTAATAATTCCATAATTTAAGAATTTTAACTACATGAAAATAGTTGTCGTGTATAAATTTAAAATATGAAAATTGTGTTTGACGCTTCATTACAGCCAGTGTCAGAAAACTTAGAAAATAAGTAATAAAGAAACTCTTGAGATTTAAAACAATGAAAAAATTAAGAGGCGTAAGAATCAATGGTTCACAATTAAAATTAGAGTAAATAAAAATCAATATTAAGATTGGAAACAAGACTAAGATTTTATGTTAAATACATTACTTTAAATACGAAGCGCTACGATTTGAATATAAAGATGTTGAACTATTATATATATTCATATAAATGAATTAATTTCAGAAATGATAATTGCGTGCCAATACGGTTGTCGGACTTTCGACGCAATCAATCTGAAATATTAATACTCCCCCCAGATTTCCCAAATTAATCTTAAAAAACTGTAATAAACTTATTGCGAAAAATAATTCATTATTTATGCGAAATTAATTCATTTATATGAATATATATAATAGTTCAACATCTTAACATTCACACCATAGTGGCGCTTCGTATTAAAAAAAATAAATATATTGGGTATGGGAAAAAGTTCGTGGCGTTTTTCCCGCTAGATGACATTAAATGCTCAACAGTCGGCAACTATTAATCGCATCGGCAACACTAGACGTGCGTTTAAAAAATGACATTTTAACCTTTGTTTGTTTGAGCTGAAAAAGATTGAAACTGGTGAAGTGGATCAAAAGTTATTTTATTTTGAAAATGGAAATAAATAAATAAGAAAAAATTCGCTACATTTTGCAGTATCACACACGATAAAAGCAAGAATGCTGCACAGGCTTGTGAAAAAATTTGCGATGAAGATATTCTATCAAAATCAGCAGCACGGAAATAATTCGCTTGCTTTCGTGCTGGAAATTTCGATTAAAGATGAATCTCGCTCCGGTCGACCAATCACTGAAAAGTCCGATGAAATCATGGTAAAAGTCGAACGTGATAAGCGTGAGCACTGTGGAGATTGCTAGAGAATTATCGACCATAAAACAGTTTTAAATCATTTACACAAAGCTGGATACAAAAAGAAGCTCGAAGAAGCATGTTTGGGATCCTCACAAGTTGAGTGTTAGGAACATGATGGACTGAATTACAATAACATTTGTGATACGCTACTGAAACGGAATGAAATTGAGCCATTTCTGAAGAGAATAATAACTGGTGATGAAAAATGGATCACCTACGACAACTAGAAAAAGATCGTGGATAAAGAAAGGAGAGAAGGCACAAGCAATTGAAAAACCTGGATTGACGAGGAAGAAGGTGATGTTGTGTGTGTGGTGGGATTGAAAGGGAATCGTTCACTATGAGCTGTTATCGTTCAATCAAACAAATTAATTCCGAACTCTACTGTGAAGATTACAACAAGCAATTGAAAGGAAATGGCTAGAATTAATCAAGAGGAGAGGTGTCATCTTCCATCACGACAACGCTCGATCACACACATCTTTGATGACTCGGCAAAAATTGCGAGAGCTTGACTGGGAAGTTTTAATGCATCCACCGTATAGTCCTGACATAGCATCCTTAGACTATCATTTGTTTAGGTCTCTTTGTTTAGAACTCTCTTAATGGTGTAAAGCTAGCTTCAAAAGAAGCCTGTGAAAATCACTTGAAGCAGTTTTTCGATTAGAAGTTCTATCGCGATGGAATTATGACTCTGCCCCAAAAATGGCAAAATATTATAGAAAATAATGGAGCATATTTGATTTAAATAAATTGATTTCAATACTCTAAGAAAAACACTTTAATTTAAAAAAATCGCCACGAACTTTTTCTCATATTATAAAATTTCCAATATTATAAAGTAAAATATAATTAGATACAAATTTAGGTTCATGGATTTGTTCAAGCGTCCGCCACATGTCATAATCATGCATTTTTATAATCCTCTATGTTTATATTAATCTACTATTCAAATCTATAGCTATTCACGCCTTATCGTTGTTAGTTTGATATTGTTTTCTATCGGCTATTACTTAACTCGATCTTACTGAGTGCATGACCAAGTAATCCTTTATCTTTTAGGAGTCTTTTATTTCGATTTTCTATGTCCGATAATTTCTATCGAATAGCTTCTCGACTAAATTCTCGTTTCTGTTTGTCTGTATGGCTCATCTTTCTCAATTTTTCTAAAATTTTCTATCTATAACCTCTTTTATAATCTCTCAACTTCCCAGGAAGTAACTTTCTATAATGCGCCTTGCCTGTTTATATTTTCTATACTTCTGAACGTCTTGGGTCCATAACTATTTATTAGAGCGAAGCGAATAAGTAAAGATGATGATTTATAAAAATTATAAACACTTTATTGGACCGCGGTCCGATTCACACTCATAACGTTTAAAAATCATTTTATCCTTGTTATTTCAAATGAAGATAAAATAATATTCATGAGCGTTGTCAGAATGAATCGGATCACGGTCTTGTACAATCACCATTGACACATTTAAAATGAATGTGATTGCGCTTGTGAATACAAAAGAACAAGAAAGTATATATATATAAAAAAGCAAAAGAGGGCGCGCCTAGCGACGACAAAATTTATTAGTCGATAAAATGTCAGTAATCGATCGTGATCTATAAGAATAGTAAGTTCATATTTCATCAGGCGCGAATCAATATCTGGACAAACAATTATTCATTATTTTTATATAACAAATATTTATATAACAAATATTTTTTCTCTTTTATAGATTCGAATATCCAGGATTAAAGTATATTAATATGTCTTTGTAAGATGGAGTTTATATCAAGGACTAAAAATTTCAAAATTAATATATTTTTTACCGTTTCTTAATGTAATATGGCATCTCAAGCTGTCAAGTCGTGACAACATTTGATACGAAAATTTTGCAACTTGTACTTGTACTTACGAAATAATAATCCATAAACACATAATTTGCATAAATAATATCGAATTTTTAGAATTAGATTTATAAGGGACTCAACTGTCCCGCTCCGATTTTAATGAATTTTTAGTATGTTATTCTTCAATAATAAGCGACATGTATTTTTTTATATGCACTTGCCCATATGCACTTTTAAGGGATGAAACACCTTTTAAAAGAAAATCGATTTTTCTCTTTCGAAGCGAATTGTTGAAACTGTAAAGAAAAAAATTTGAAACAGAAATTAATTTCAAGAGTACTTTATAATACAAAAGAAAACAAATTTTTTTAAAATTTTTTTATTTGTTTATCTCCACCATTTGGACTTTTATTTTTAATTTTGATTTTTTTATAATAAAACAAAATTATTTTAAGACTAATTCAACCATGTGATAAGTTGTTAGTCGCTTTATCGTGACGAATTTGTTATATAAAAATTGACATGATATCATAGGTTGCGAGATATTGGTGTGGTAGTACATGTCGATGCGCTGGAAAAATGACTTCTGCTGATTTCGTCGGAGTTCTTTATTTTAGGATTCCTTTAAATTAGTTTTTGATTTTGCCAATTCCAGCAAGAAACACCTCATCGAATTAATATCGAATCTCATTTCGATTATTTTGCCGTCAATTGCATGTCTGATTGATGTCTAATTGATGATTATTTTTCACTAGAATGGTTTTCGCAGTCATGTTATTTTTTTCAAGAAACTGAATTTGTCAAGAAATTAAACTTATCAAGAAAACTTATTACTAAATATATCTGTTAATAATATTTTAACTTAAAATACAGCAAATCTCCGCTTTTTGGACTGCTCAGGGACTGCCACACTAACGCGAACGCTTTCAATATTCCACAATTGCAAAATGAGATAACACATTTTCTTATTACAAGATTATTATATTTTTATTTTTGATGATAAGTTTAATAGATTTATAGAAGATCCTTTAAAACGAAATTTTCGTGATCAAGTTATCTTCTATCTGCTTACAACTGCAATAAAACCGATTTATCGATGAAATGTTAATTATTTGTAACAATATGATTAGCGATTCGAAATTATATCTTAGCTAGCAAAATATGATAAATATTTATTTTGCATGATTTATGTTATCATTTTTAAAGCACACTGTTGACAGTTATCGTGTGCTGCAGCTTATATCAAAACGCTAAAAAAAACGATTAAATTTCCAAGATAAATTAAAAATAAAGAATAAAATGAAAGCTTTTAAATTACCGCCGTACATATATCAGAAAATATTCATTTTCAGCAAGTCCATATTTCAAATTAATAATCGCACTGAGAAAAATGTCTGGTTGAAAATGAAGCTGAAGATTTTAACATTAATTGGAATTTCAGTTATCTGAACTGAAATTTTAATAGATTTAACCAGAAAATTCTGATTCGTCTATTTTCAATCAGAATTCCTATTAATCTAACCAGTCATTTTTCTCATTGCGAGATATTCACATCATTATTGCAATCGTCTGATCTCAAATTCACTCCATACTGTTCATTTCTATTTGCTCATTCTCAAGGCTAAAACTTTTTTGTATTTTGGCCAGACTATGACCACGAGTATCTTTTACAAATAAGGCGCAAAGTACTCCAGCTGTCCAGCAAAAGCCAGCAAAGAGCCACATAGTCTTTGGGACACCAAGGACACCCAGCATCTCTCCGAATGCTATTGCTGTTATTAGAGAGAGGGCCCAATTAAAAGCAGCTGCACAGGCAACGGCAGTCTCTCTGATTTGCATAGGAAAAACATCGCCTAATAGCGCCCATGAAATCGGTCCGACACCGATATTGAAAGCAGCGAAAAAGAGAGTTGTCCAAGTTGGCGGCATCCAAAAATACAAGTCGTCATATTCTGGATTTTGATCCCTCAATTTGTAAAACCATCCTACAAATCAAAATTTGAAATTATTTTATTTAGAAATTATTATATTTAGTTTTATTTATGTAAACATTTACTGTCAAATATGTATTAATTTATGTTTTCACACACACGCGCGCGCACTTAATAAAAACTTTTTGTTATTATTGAGTTTTTCGGTTACATTTATTTCTAGTGACAAAAGAGCAATTTTTCCTAATCAAAATTATCTTTTTAACACTCATGTTTATTTTAAATATTCATATTTAATATACTGTGTTCTTTTTCGGTGCTCACAAGAGAACCATCGGAACTTTTATCGATTTTAATGAGCTTTGGATAGTTATAGAGCATGAAAAAATATTAGATCCATATTTTTTTTGTGCTTATCTCGAGGTTTAGGTAGTGAAACACTCCCTCGAAAATAACGGATTATATCATTTTTCTTAAATATCTTTTAAATTATGAAATATATTCAAAAATGTTTTATATAAAAGTTGTATAGTTTCTTATGCTCTGTATAACGGACATGTATAAAAGATGCAAAAATCAATTTTGCAACAAATTGTTATAAACAAATTATTATAAATTGTAGAAAAATTTTGATTACACCAATCGATTACGGATTGTACGGAAAAAATTACAAGAAGCATACTTAAATTTTTTTATGTTTATGCAAAAAAATTAATAAATTATAGAAAGTTATTTCTATCCATGTGCCTAGATTGTCAAAGGTAGCAAAAAAAATGGCAATTATAAATAAAATCGGAACATAAAAAAATATTTTTGATGTTAAAAGTACATTGCAAAAATCAATTTTACAATTAATTATTAGAAACAAATAATTTTTCTATAAACAAAACAATTTAGAAAAGAATTATGTTTAGGAAAGAGTACATGCCTTTTTAATAATTTTTCTCATATAATCAGATTGGTGTAGTTACTTTTTCTCTACAATTAATTTTTAATTTGTTTATAACAATTTGTTGCAAGATTTATTTTTGCAATCTGTCTTTTATATTTTTATATAGAATATAAAAACTAGATAACTTTTAGATAAAATTTTTTTTATGTACGTTACAGTTAAAGAAATATTTTTAAAAAACTTCAAAATCCGTTATTTTCGAAGAGATGTTTTACCCTCTCGAGATATGCAAAAAAAAATATTGGTCTAATAAATAAAATATGGGATTTATAAACGCAATTAAATTACTATAGTAATATTACTATAGTAATATTACAAGTTAAATTGATAAGCAATTAATAACTTGACGCTCAATTGACATCATTTTAAAGAAAATTTTATTATTTAATGTAGTGAAAATCTATAAATAAAATTTATTGCGAAAAGTATTGATTTAGTTAAGAAAAAATGAGTATATCTACTAGAAGAAATTATGTGAACATCTGTTAAAGCAGCAACATCGAATATAAAAGACATCATCAATCCAAGTGGAATATTCGTGGCAAAACAGCAATTACAGCCTATAACAGGCATATAGGCTATTACAGCTATATTACAGTTGATACATTACAGTTGATATGTACAGAATAAACAGGCACAGTTCCAAATACCAGTTGAATTTTGTTTCCAAAATGATTCTATAATAAAATATGATATTTGTGGCGCAACTGCTATCATTACTTGTTCTTGGTGTAGAAAGTCACTTTGTATTATATATTTTTTTCGTGACCATCACATTTGCAATACCTACCATAAACAAGTACATTATTTGTTTCCGACGCCCATTGTTTCCCCATTATCGTTCGCTGGACGATCGAGCCGTCGATCACGCGGCTGGCGCTATCTCTTAGTGAAAAATACGTTGGTAGCGTATCTTTAGAAAAAATTTTTTAAAAAATTTTACTTTTAACATAATTTTTATAAATAAAATTTTCTATTATTTAGATATATTTTTTGCAAAAATATAAATGACACTAATGTACGATAATTAAAATTAAGATTTTTTTTTCACATCATCTTTGAGGTACTATTGCAAATGCGTTTTTTTTTTAATGGTTTCCTCCATATGTCTATTCTACTAAAAAAATATCGAAGAAGATGATAAAATATACTGCTCAAGAGTAAAATATTCTAATACAAAATATTTAACTAAACACAGATATTATATTAAAAAGAAGGAAATAATATTCACAAGTACACTATTATATTTTGCTTGTATTTTTATACGTATTTTTATACGTAGTATAAAATTATGAAACATTGCACTAACATGTAACTACACGAGGAACACTATCATATGTAGTATTATCTATCACAAATCACTATTAGCATGCTAATAGTAATTCCTTTTTTACACACAGTGTGAATCCTCAAAATTTTATAATCTCGCATAAGACCTTTAACGTACACATTTCACAAAAAATTGTTAAAAAACAATTTATTATAAATGATATAAAACTATATGATAAAATCATGAGATTTAAATATATCCATAATAGATTTTTAAACCTCGTCCTTCTATTATATACGCATGTATTTCTGCTGCTATTATACAATTGTTTTTTCTCTTTCGTTATTTCTCAAAGGTCGTTTGCTAACGATACGTATACGTTAAAGATCTTATTTGAGATTATAGAGAAATATAGTTTTATGGATTCGTATTGTAAATTTCTAAAAATAGAAGATACTATTAGTGTAATAATAATGTTAGTATTACATGTGATTATGTTACGTATATGATAGATATTCGACGTATGATAGTGTTACGTGTGATAATTTTACGTATGATACAGTTTTACATGTGATAGTGTTGCGTTTCATAATACTACAAGCGAAATACGCTATTATAAAAGAAAATCACAGTATAAAACTTGTAAATATTATTTCTTTGTTTCTGGTATGATATTAATAAATGCGTTTAGAAAATGAATAGATATGTGCAATTTTTTAATAAGGCGTGGGAAGAATTTTTTTTACATCTATTCATAATAAAATCATTTGCTTTTTTTATGCAGTTATCAACCATCTATCGTAAAAAAATACAATCTTAATCTAATATCTTCACAGATATTATAATATTAAACATTCAAGTGAATATTCAAAATATATGGACAAAAAGAAATTCGATTTGAAGGATTAAAATTAGTTCAACAACAAGGTTCGAGTCTTTTTGTCGATAATGCTACATCTTCAGAAGAAGCTCTTATAGCGTTATATGCAATTTCGAATTTAATTGCGAAAAATTTAAAGCCGTTCAGTGAAAAATTTGTAAAAGAATACCTCACCGCAGAGTCGTTCAGAAATTCTGTGACTCTTGAAGAAGCTAGCAGAATTCCATTAAGTGACAAAACTGTAAAATCAAGAATCGACGATATTACTTCTTCTTTAGAAAAAAAATAAAAATCTTTATTAGCATTTTGCTTTTTTTTCTCACTATGTTTCAATGAAAGCACCGATAATCGGTAGATGAGTCAATTGAGTATTTTTGTTCGAACTATGCAAAACGATTTTTTATATCGAGGAGCTTTTAGATATAATGTCATTACATAATATAACAAGAGAGAGAGAGAGATATTCTCGAAATTGCTAATCAAATTTTTCAAAAATTTAATATAAATTTTTCGAAGTGTTCGGCTATCATAACCGATAATGCAAAGACAATGATAAGTTCGAAAAATGGATTCTTCGGTTTAACAAAGTAATGAGATTTAAAATTCCATGTTGCTCATTGCATCAGTAAGATAGCAAGGCGAGTTCTAATCCATTATGCATATACGTAGACAGTGTGTGTGTGTGTGTGTGTGTGTGTGTGTGTGTGTGTGTGTGTGTGTGTGTGTGTGTGT
>NW_017259558.1:50703-55466 GCF_001594045.1 Atta colombica
AGTAGGAAAGGGGAAATCATCATAGATGCTGGGTCCGAGAGAGGGGAAAGCGCGTCATCGGGGTCCATAATAGAGAAGAAGGATTCGTTCTTTCTCTCTCTTATCCGTTGCGCTCTAACCTATTGTCCTCTCTCTCTCTCTCTCTCTTCTCTCCTTTCCTCTCTTTCCTCCTCCCTCTCTCTCTCTCCTATCCATTGTCCTTTCTGTCCCGCTCGTTGTAATACTTATTATTTACGCTCTTTCTTCCTCCCAAGTTATGTTCTCTCTCACGTCATTGTTTCTTCTTTCACACGATTTTATTGAATAGATACGATAAATATATTATGAATTTTTAATGGTGCGACTTAGTAAACATAATTATAATAATATTTTTATGAATCTTTAGTAATATAATCTAGTAACAATAATTATAATATTTTTTTTTATAAATGTAATACAAATGGTGAAGCGCGCTTTCTTATTAACTAATTCAATACTACTACGAAGATATGAAGAAATGGCAAAGATAATAGAGAATAAAATAATTTTAAAAGAAAAGAATATATTTTTTAACATACATTTATTATGTAATGCAGTATGTACAATATAATCTAAACCATAGACTATTAGTTCACATTCTATAATAGAATTTTTATTAGAAATTTTGTATAAAGTGTTTGTAGCATCGCTTTTATTAATAATATAATTTTGTCTTAAAAATGACACAAAATATTCGAATTGACGCGCGTATTTTGACTCAGTTCATAGAATACATGTTCAACATTGCTAAAGCTGAAATAAGAAAAGTACAGTTGTTGATTTCATTTATAAACATGTGCCATTTAATGTTAACTTCACATTATTCGTATCATATATTTTAACAAGTTCCACATTTAGATCTTGAATCGGTGATGCTGATCGGATTGTTGACTGCATTAATATATTACTCGATATCTGCCTCTCAATGAACGTCTTCCGTAGCATGAGATATGAACATGTGATTGCCTCGATCACAAATCGCAATTTGCACATGAGATATAGATCCTACAACGATCACAATGTCTAGAAATTAAATTGTCGATGTCAATGTCATATTTTCTCATCAAGATACGAGACATGTAGCGAGGTTTCGAAGATGCATTAGACAATGTTTGAGAAAATGCGCTGAAAAAAAAGAAAACATGTAAATAGATCTTACAAAAATACATAACGTATTTTTGTAAGAACTATAAATAATACATGTAAGCAAATATTTTATAAAATTAAACTTTTAAAGAAATAAATTTATTATCTCTTGCACGTCTCATTCTGTTGAATTGGAACGTAACGTTTATGGTTTGAGATATTTTATTTTATCGGAGAACTTATAATTAGCAATAGCTGTCTGAATTCTTTTCAAGCTCTCTGAATGACTGATGCGATAACAAGCTCATCTTTTAAAGTGTTCCCTTCCAGATTTTTTTTTTATATACCCTAAAATTGAGGGAATTTTTTTCACGTACATTATACTTTGAAGTACAGTTGCGACGTGATCGAAGAATATCAAATTGACACATCATAACAATGCACTCTAATGATATCGAATCTTTTTTATCAAAAAGATCGGCACCAACGACAAGTAAAGTCTGTCTGCTCTTATTCTCTTTTCAAAAATGAATTTCGCGAAAAGAAATCAAAACATATTTAAAAAGAAATCTTATACTTTACTTTTTAAACATGATACATTTCTTTCTGGCGATCACTAGTTGCATATATTTTAAACATATTCTGTAACACACAATTCTTAACATGTTTTCCATATCGTTATTATTATGATATCTAGATTACATAAAGAATCTATATTTTTGTAATCAGCATCCAGAATCTCAATGGTCAAGTCGCTATTGAATATATCAGCCAACCATTCGCATTTTTAAATGTATATAAGAGCCTTATTGTCATCATTTTCTTTCACACCAATTACAGCCATTGTACTCAGGCATTTCACCATGCTAGAATCACTCTATCCTCCCATTGCAATCCTTGGTGACAAGCACTCAGCCAGGAAGTGCAATCCTTTTCGGATTTTATGAAATTCCATGGGACATGTAAAAATGTTAGGAGAGAATGGCTCCGTTTCTCAATACCGTCACTTCCTTTATGAAAAATTTCCATCCAATGATAAATCCTTGTACAAACAATCAAATTAGCACTAAGAAAGTGTTTTCCTTATGTTTAACGATATTTTAAAGAGATTTTATCAAAGAGATTTTATATAAATCGATTCCAAAGGTGATACACACGTATCCCTTTATTGAATATTGTCACGCTTACTGAATATAAGTAGACAAAAAATGAAGACTTACAATACCATATTGTTACATTAAAGATTCTTTAAATTAATGCTTTATAAATACATAAGCTATAATGTAATTTTTTATTATTAAATGCAAAAACGGTTATATTATGACAGCTCTCAACGCGATCTGAGTTTCTTTCACTTAATCCGAATAATTTGTTACGTCTATATTTTACAACTATATTCTATATTTACGTCTATATTTAACATTAATAATCAATTTCATATTAAATATATTATGAATATGATGCATCTGCAATAAAAAAAGAATGTAATTCTAAATGTAATAAATATAAATATGCTAAAACAAATAATATATTTCAATGTTTCCAGGCAAATGTTTGCTACCGAAATTTAAGTTAGCTTGAAGAATTTGTGTATCTTTAATGTTAAAAACGTTATGAATTTTTTTTAAAGATATAAGAGACCAACATTGTTAGTCAATCTGAACTGTTGAAAAGTAAATACATTATTTGTTCGAATACTTTTGCACAGTCTATGTTCATTGCTATATATCAAATCATTGTTTAATAACAACAATCATTATTTAATGTTATAATAGAATTAAAATTAAATTGCTGCAAAATATAGTTTTGCCTCATTATTGCGATCAATAACAAATTTTATACAACGATAAATTCATGATTAGCTATACAGTTCTTAAATTTACTTCATACAATTATACATCATATTATACATCACATTATATTATTAACCTCGTAAGCACGAAACATTGTGGAACATTTCAGCAACATTGTAGCAATGTTACAACGTTTGGAATGTTCCAAAATGTTTTTTATTTACTGGGAATTTAGTTCTTTTTTCTTATAGATTTATCTTTACAATATATAATTACTTTTTTAATTACAGGAAATATTATTTTTATTTATAATAGATTTTTGTTTCTGATGTAAAATGCTTATAAATAAAGCTTCAACAAGAAATAGCATATATATATATGTGTCCAGAGACAGCTTCTGGGAAAATAAAATTAGTTAAAAATAATTTTATAAATCCTCTTTTATGGTTTTTCTATCTTCCTATCTCTTCAAGAAATTAATATATTTTTATTCGTTTTTGAAAAAAAACAATGAAAATTTCCAGGATACTCACAGATTGACAGATTCCAGAACATATTCTTCCAGGACATTGACAAATTGATAGATTCCGGGACAACATATTTTCCAGGACTGATTAGAACGGCAAATTGTGGTTCAGCACACTTTCTAAATAATTGACTAGAATGGTAGCTTCCAGGATAGCACATTTTCCAGAACACAGACTAAAATAGCAGCTTCCGAAACAAAACAGGATACTGACAAAAATTGTAGCTTCGAAGACAATACATTTTTAAGGACATCATTCAGAATGGCAGTTCAGACATTTTTCTATTGATGTACAATTAAACATTGTAGAGATATAAATTATTTTATTGAGTATATAGGATGTTCCAAAAGTTAGTAACAACGCCTAAGGATAGACATGATACAAATAGACGGAGCATATAACGCGAGACATGACACGTTCGAGAAGGAGGCAACACAATTGGCTTTTTCGTTCTCTTTCTAACAGAAGAAAGTGAAGGATGAATCATAATTATATTATCTATTCTTTATACTATGAAGCAAATGCACGATTGCGTACGATGTAACTCCCCCCCCTCCCACTTTCTTCTGTTAGAGAAAGAACGAAAGATCCAATTGTGTTTCTTCCTTCTCGCACCAGAGATCGATATCCTTCGTCTGATATATGATAATACTTGATTTATCTATACTATATCTAGGATAGACATGTGACAATTTTTTAAAAGGCTAATATCAAGATACCAAAGTTATAATTATATCTTATAACTTTAATTTCATATAATCTCTTCTTCAGAGCTCTGACATTTTTGAATAAAGTTTTAAACTAATTACAAGGATCCAGAATTAATAATTACTATCCCATTACAAAACATTTTGTATATATTACATAATCAAGTGGTTTTTCCCGTTAGGTGTAACGGGAAAAATGCCACGAACTTTTTCCCACCTAATATTACACACACACACAGGGATCTCAGAATATACGACTCATAAAAGATTTATAAATAATTGGAAGTGCAACGTAAAATGATGCAGTAATTTATTAAATGTGTTTATAAAGTTTTAGTAAAGAATACGAGTAGATATACTAGGCCGGTTCTGGATCACTCCGTGTTAGTGCGTATATGTATACATTCGAGGGAGAAGGTCACTAGGCGAGGGGACCGTGGAAGAGGAGGTCACTTGATGAAGATACCGCAAAAGGGAAACAGGGACTACCATTTTATTCTCTCTCTTCCATCCATTATAAGGTGCAGTTCTCTCCCTTCAACGTTGCGACCCTATACTTACTCATGCTCTCTCTCTCTCTCTCTCACTCTCTCTCACTCTCTCTCTCTCTCTCTCTCTCTCTCTCTCTCTCT
>NW_017259558.1:55566-74589 GCF_001594045.1 Atta colombica
GTTACAATCCCATACCTACCACATTCGCGCGCTCTCTTTCTTCCGTTGCAGTCCTATACTTATCTACCGTTTTCCTCATGCTCTCTCGTTGCAATCCCATATCTATCATAATATTCGCGCTCTCTCTTCTTCCCCCATTGTATTTTTCCCTTCATTATCTTTTCTTCTCGATTTTATTAAGGTGGATATTCATTTAATGATTTTTAAATGTAATAATAAATGTAATAATTTTTTAGTTGTAATGAGCGCCTTATCAATTAATATTCGGAATATGATGAAGGAATGGTGAAAAGGTAGGGACAAAGGAATAAATAATTTTAAACATAGAGTAATATTTATTAATATTTATTTTTTAATATTCACATTTTTTTGTATAACGTAATACTATATAATAACGTATAATGGAATACAATTTGATCTAAAGCGTATGCAATTCATATTCTATAAGGGAACTTTTATCACAAATATTGTGCAATATATTTACAGCATCACGTTTATTAGTAACACATTCTTAAAAAAGTAGTGTTCATAAAAAAGAACTGATGCAGTCGTCACTGTTCTTCGTTTTTTCTGTCCGATAAAAAAGTATTATATTAATATTTAAATATAATATTTTAAATACAATATTTTAAATACAATAAAATGAGATCACCATCCTACATTTCCTCGTCGACTTCATATGGACGAAATCCAAATAAATAAATGGAGGTTAAATATATCGAAAGGAATCCAATTTAAATTATCTTTTGGATACTCCTCTCAGAGCTCGTCGAGTACCTATTAAAAAGTCTTGCTAACACTTCGCCGATGATCTATATTAATAAATCCTCGTATCTTTATATCCCGACGCTGAACTCCTAATAAAAAAATAAATATATATCATTAATTAAAAAAAATTACATTTATATAAAAAAATATACATAAAAGTGCAGTTTTACTTACCAGAGGCACTATTTGTTTCCCTAATTAATTTTTTAGGTGTAGTCAGGTTGACAAGCTCATTGTCAACCATTAGCATATAAAATTAAAAAAGAATCATTTAAAAAATTACACTAAAAGAAAAAAATCACTGAAAAAAAAATCACACATATATATCTAAGATTCACTCCTTGAACCGGGTATTCATACATAATTTTCAATGTTTCTTGCAAGTTTTTCACAATATAATTACACAGTAATTTTTTGAAGCTAGTGCTGCAGCGATAGAATACTGCTGACATATTGACATACTGACTGCTAAGGGTTGCACGAGAATATGTAGATATAGCAAAAAAATTATACGTGACCTACGTGACTTAAGTGCATTGGAAGACATGTTTTATTGCATTGACTCAAGATTTGCTTATCCATATTCGAAAGATTTTTTAGTTGAAATAGTTTGCTCTGGATATCTGATATTTTTCGAAAAGAATTCTTAGCATTGCCTCTTAGTCAAAAGTATATGAAAAAAGTACCACATCCAAAAGACACAACGAAAAATGTAAACATTTTTGCAAGATATCATTTACAGAAAAAAATAAATCCATATTAAAATTATATATCTCAAAAAAGGCAAAAAAACTAATTTTTAATAGTATGAGACAAATGGCGAAGCGTGACACGCGCTTTCTTATTCGCTAACTTGAATACTTATCGTACTATCGAATAGCTATTACATTATTAATTGAGCCTTAATTACTGGAAAAGAGAAAAGAAATTAAAACATATTTAAAAAAAAAATCTCCTTATTTTTTTCAAATTGATACAATTTTTTTTGACGTGACCTCACCAGTTATTTTAAATACCTTTTGTAACGCATAATTTTTAGCATTTGTTTTCCACATCGCATAGTATTAGTAATATCTAGATTATTTTTCAATAATATCTAGATTATTATTCAAAGATTCTTCTATCTTCGTAATCAACGTCCAATGATCATGTCTTCACTATAGAGTATATTAGCCAACTATTCAGGTTTTTGATGTCCTTTAACGTATATGAGAACCTTATTGTCGTCACTCTCTTTCACACCGATTATTATAATCAGACGTTTCGCCATATTGTATGGGACCATTCTGTCTTCCCATTGCAATCCATGGTGATAAGCTCAATCAGGAAGCACAAGACTTTATGGATCTTGTCAAGATGTTCTATGGCATGGAGCATGTAAAAATGTAATAAGAAAGAATGGCTCCTTTTCTCAGCACTGCTTCTTCCTTCACAACAAATAATGACAAATCCATGCAGATCCATAAATAAAAAAACCATTGGTTATAGCGAACTTTTTGAGACTGTGCTCAATCAGGAAAAAATCTTGATTTTTATTCCTTATATCGAAATGAAAAGGGAGAGTACTCTTTCGCGTAAATGATAATTTACGTAATCTTGTACTACGTTGGACATTGGGCTTCGATCACGCGATCGTGTATGATAAGGCAATAGCCGATTGTATTCGTGGATACATTCTCTTTGAATTCAAATTCTAATCGTACATCCACAATGCCAATCTTAACGGACTCATTTTGTCGCAAGCAGTCAAGGTTATTAGAGTAAAACCTCTCAAAAAAGAGTTTAATTGGAATGATAGTTTATTTCTTTCACTAGGGATTTGATAGTAAGACATATGGAAACATAAATACATATATAAAACAACGGTTCTATGTTTGTCAAAGTCTAGATTCAGATCATCATACAGATAAAATACAGAGTTTAGATAAAGTTTCACATTGGTTAATTTACAGGTGTCGAAGTAAGTTTACGTGCTGTCATGATATTTTTTTTTATCAGTCTATAGACCAAAAATAACGTAGTTTTTCCAGCTGAGTCGCAGTCTTGATAGCCTAGGAATGTTTCATTGTACATGGGCTGAAAAGTCCCGAGATTTTTAATGAAAACAAGCGTTTTTTGGGCAAAGTTATATTTATTCCTCAACATAGTTGCCTTCGAGGGCGATACACTTAGTATAGCGATTTTCCAACATTTCGATGCCCTTTCTGTAGTACGAAACGTCCAAGCCTTCGAAATACGCTTCGGTTTCCGCGATGACTTCCTCATTCGATGTAAATCTCTTTCCCTGAAGCCACCGCTTGAAATTTGGGAACAGATAATAGTCGCTGAGGGCCAAGTCTGGAGAATACAGTCAGTGAGCAACCAATTCGAATCGTAATTGGTCCAATTTGGCCATCATCAACGCGCTGCTGTTTTAGTCGACGGTCAGCAAAATGCGGCCTCATCGCGCCGATAGCTTTTTCATTTCCAAAACATCGTGTAAAATGTATCCCGCCCGTTCTTTTGAGATGCTCATGGCTTCAGCTAACTCGCGCAACATCACTTTACGATCACTCAAAACGATTCGATGCACTTGCTTTACGATTTCCGCATTCGTAACATCTTTTGGCTTTTCAGAGCGAGATACATCTTTGGTGCTTGTACGATCCATTTTAAATTCACTAAACCACCGATAAACTGTTGTTCTCGACGAAGCAGATGTGGGATAACATTTCTGCAATCATTTCAATGATTGTTCAGAAGTTTTTCTCATCAAAAAACAATGTTTGATCAAGATGCGATATTCCTGTTTTTCCATTTTTTTTACGAAGGCGAAAGTAGCGCCACTTAAACGACTACTGTAACTTGTAAACGAAATGTCATACATTCAACGAAACTTCATACATAAACTAATGAATCTCTCAACAGATGAATCTCTCGAAATGAATCATGTTCATTTTCTAGTGGCGCCATTGAAAAATCCCGGGACTTTTCAGCCCATGTAGTATTCGGCAATAGAGGATACTCGTACAGTTCTCAAAAACGGAAACTCATACTTAAATATTCACTTTCCAAGGCTCGTAGCCTGGATAATTTATTAATTTCATTCAACGTAAGGCATTTGTCACTGTATTTTGAACAATTCAAGGATCTGTCGCTGGATTTCTCACTATATAATTATTATCATTGCGCGTTCGTATCAAAATCAATTCATAACGAGCGTTAATTATCACACGTTTGTAATCTTCGCAAAAGCCCAATATACAATATAATAATATTGAGCGGCACACAAAAATTAAAGTATCCATCGTCTGTCATTAGATTTTTCACGGTATCACTAGAATCGATAAATCCCGTATTATGTAAATTATATGCAATTTTATTAGAAAACGTCGCATAATCTTCATAAAACTAGTCAACGTTTCTGCAATAGTCAATCTTCACCGTTGAGTTCATATCGAATTTCATCGAATATGAATGCCATGCAATTACACTTAAGCTTTGATCGGTTTTGTACATTTTCTTTCTTTGAAGTCAATCTATTTTCGACGTAGAAAATGCTTTCACATGGTAATGTGTATAAATCTTGCTGTTACATATGGGTATCCTTATCTCGTCGCTATGTCCAAACGACGTGTTGACGTACCAATTGTACGTGTGAAATTCAAATTTGACGATGCGATCATCAAAGATCGATTCGTTTCCAATATTCAAGATATCAGTCATCTCAGATATTTCGTACGACAAAGGCTAATGATTGCAAAAATTTAACGTTTGACGCAGTAAGTTTTTTCTACTGAATAATCAAATGTTTTTGACATGTCATCACTGTCGCTTCTCTAACCAAAAATATGTCTTTAGTTTTTTACTTTCAGAACAAGCATCTCATGTTATCATTGTCGTATCACTTTATCGATGTCGCCTCTGATATGCAATCTAATGGTAATCTCCTCTCCGTGAAAATCGAGCAATCGGTCATCTTGATCCACAATGCGAAGGCGTCAGATCCGTAATGCTTTGTACGATGATCAGAAGATAAATGATCTGCGTAAGTCTTTCGTATCTTCTGGCGACACGCTCGGCAAAAACTCATGTATCGCATGCACACATTTGCCGTTACTGTATATACTCGCAGTAACGTTGCATTCAAAACGAATGATTTTACGCTGATGATATTTATTCGATTTATCCGTTCATCTGATTTATGTCACTGTCGTGGTTCCAATATTCGATTCGAAAATCCTAACAGCGATCCAATTCATGTTTTGAAGTTTGGTGAAATTTACTCGATAAGCGCATTTGATCTTGCTCTTCATTATATTAGCTCTTCATTATTATTAGCGCGAATAATCAATGGATATTCTTCATCCTCTTTGCGAATCGTTTTTTCTCTCGCAATATTGTTGGCACGAGATTGTAAAATTGCACGTCTTAGGCTTGCACTTGTTTATGTCATATAATTCTTCCGTGTATTTCATATAATTCTTCCGGAATGACAATTATCTTGTCGTTTTCATCAAAGTAAAATTTATTATCAATTTACATATGGTAAGTTTCAAAGTCTACCAGACCGAGCTCGTAATCGTCATCGCTCAAATTTACGGATGGAAAGTAGCAGGTCGCGAGAACGCTACTCTTACAGTAAGCGTAAATGTCAGTGACATGTCTGAATGAATATTGAGTTGAAAAAGTGCAATTTCAATTCTTAAATTAATCGTCAACCGTCTGTAAAAACTGCAGACAATTGTCCACAATTTACTTTATTACTTTAATCGTAACATTGATAACATTATACATTATACTTGATTTGCGTTACGTCCAAATATCACACCAATTCCTTTGATGGTCGAAGATTACCGAAACTGTTTAAGTAAACAGCACGATTTCCCTGCTTCGCGTACGCCATCCAATAAGTAGGGTCCATCCAGGTCCCTCGGCATCCAAATTTTCGATATTGCTTTCGTTTCGGTATACTCCCCCCCCGTTGATAAGGTAATACGCATAAAAATAATAGTTATAATAGGGGAATTTTAACTCAAGTCCTCTGAGAGAGGTGCGGGGTGCGGAGAGTACTCATGGGCACGAGGGAGAAGATGCGAGTACGTAGACGCGCGGATGGAGGGAGAAAGTGCGGTCCCAGATCCGCATCACTTTTTACATAAACATAGGACGATTGATTACGTAAACATGATGAGATTCTACTATGCGTGCCTTATTTTTTTCGTCACTCTCCCCTGCTACCTACCGTCGCCCGCCGTCCACCATCCTTCGTCGTCCTAAAATCCTCCCCAAAAATGTGTGGGTAACAAGAGGTAATAAGCATGTTAGAGAGAGATAGAACACGATTATGTCGAAGCGCGCAACGAATCGATATAACGAATATAATATCGAAGAAAAGAGGAAAGAAGTGAATCAATAGAATAAAAGTTCCTTTTCTTTTTATAACGCAGTTTTTTCAATGTTTTTTAGCGCGTCGAGGCAAAGGAGTAAAAAGGTACATATATAATGATGTGAACGAAAATTTTTTTATTCACATTATTACACTGATTATTTCTCATTTTTTATTACATTTTTTTTTTCGGCAACATTCGAATGTGGTCGATGACTTGAGCTAGCAGCGATGCAAAAAGCTTTCTGGAAAAAGAGAACAAAAAAATTTTTTGACCACTATTCGCTTTTTCAACAGAGAATAAAATGCATTAGCACTAGTCATTCTAAATGCGATACTTTATAGCTTCATTTTGGATGGCATTGATAATGTTGATGATGAGGAATACATTGGCGATTTTGATATTTTTTCATTAGAACATTCCCAACAATATCTCGCTTTTTCCCTCGATGGACTTGGCGGATCTGATAAGGGACCTCTTGCATTCGATTTTCGATGTATATTTTTTTATTCATGTCTTATCGCTCGTAGTTTATCGAAGTTTACGATTGAATGAAAAAAGCTATTATATATACACTGTTTATGTACACTGTCGGATAGATGACATGTAGCGACGCATTAAGAGAAGCGCTGATGTTTCGGCTGCTAAACTAAACATAACTCTTCTACAGTAAAGTGAAAGTAAAACTCCAGTGAAAAATATGAAATCACACTGCGTTCCCACAGCCCTCAAAATCCTTCGAAGAAGTGTCAATAACGATTTTTTCTGGGAAGAAATCGATGGAAAGTCGCGACGCGTTAAGAGAAGCTTTAGTGCTGTTTATATAAACATACCAATGAGATGTGAAAAATATAAATTAGAATCGCTCGCGATGTTGCCTTGTCTACTTTTAGAAAGAAAGTGTGGCCTAATAGACAAAGGGACAAAGAAGTCACAAATGATATATATATAATGGGTTATAAGCGCTCAGTTCCAGTTGGTGTCCTGGAAGACGAACGAATCAGTCATAGTAAGAATAATGGAAAAAATATGGTTAATAACCATCGTGCGAACGTTGAGAATATAGCTAACATAGACGAGTGTATTAGAAACGTGGATTCGGAAAGTTCGCGAATATTAAAAATGAAGTGTTCGAAGTGTTCGAAGAAATGAAAGTAGATTTTGAAGAAATAATGGACCAAGATTCCGACAAAGAGGTTATCTGACAAGCGATTTGAGTGAGCACGAACACGCAGAGAAATTTGTGCCGACTCCAGAAATCTGTACATTGAACGACCGTACTAAACATTGCATGATCCTACTATACAACGGGTGGTGTTTTAACTGTATGTGCAACATGCATGATCCATTTGAGTGATGTTGTGGGAATGTATCTTGTAAGGAAGCATATATTGCGCTAAGCGGTCGGTCTTGCATGAATTGCAGAATGCCAATGTATACACTATGTATATTTTCGTGCAACAAGTGCACATTCTGCACTTGAAAGAACTATTGTGAACAGTATTGACGCTACTGAAAAATATGTAGAAGATTGTAATGTAGATGATGTGCTGTATGTTCTCGCATAAATGTTCTCGATAGTCCGCAAAAAAGAAACATAGATGTACGAATATCGCTGATGCAATTTCTAGAGAATTAGAAATATTTAGTGAGAAATATGAAATAGTTATCAGAGAGCCCGTTTCTGAGTGGTCTCGCGCGACAAAAAATACCCACGGTTACGAGACAAATGTTACGAAAATGATGAATATGAAAAGAGACATTGGTGAAATAGAAATGTCAATGAATAATAAAGAATGATTATTATTGGCCGAAGAAAATTGTAAATAAGAGCCAAAGTTGGTGCATACGCATTCCCACGGATACTGAAAAGTGCACCGAACTGCTGATTATTGACAATATATGCATGGAGTTTCGTGATGGCGATAAAAATTTTGCGCTAAAACAATAGATGCGACGATCAATGCTTTGAGTATGAACAGTGCACTTTCGCAAACAAACAATGAAAAAGTGTTAGAATGTTATGACATTCTAGATATGTCGCGGTGCTGCAATGTGTGCGAACGAGTCACGTACAAGTGCTCCGTGGAAGAATGTGACATGATCTAAAGACTATAAAAAAAAAGATGGAAAATCATGAGCGAGTGGAACGCCAATTGCTGGAGCAGTGTGGCTAGGCTACTCTGATGGAGTTGGTAGCATGGCTGCAACGATACAACAAGTGGCATCGAGCGGTTCGAAGAACTTTGTCGTGCAAAGCGTCTGTGCCTCGCCGTTGAACACAAACAATCCGTAGTGGCGAGAACGCGAATGGCGAGCACGCGAGTCGCGACGAAAGATCTCTCGTCTGCGATGGCGAGAGATCGATGTTGCGTTTGAAAGTTGTATATTGACGGGCGCCGTGGTCAATGTGGATTACATTGAGTCGCGGCGGTTTTTGGAGAGAAATAGTGCTCGAGCGTGTGCAAGACGCTATAGAAAGACACGATAAAAGTGAACATCGCGTTCAACAAATTTGCGACGAACAATAAACGTGATATTAAGAGAATAAACACTAAGAACATTGAGATATACCGATACTTCGATTTGCGCAAGTGGTACAAGCAGCATGTCATTGAGTCCACGTTGACATCACTCGAAGAGTTCCGTGACAGTGGGTGAGCATTGTCGCAAATTCTCAACTTGGTAATGAATGTGAATAAGTACAATCCAAGCGTGCAGGATGTCATATCAAAGTGGTATCACGAGAAATAATAATGAAACGAGCGATGATCAGTGCGTTCGATGGATAATGCATGCTTCACGAGGTCGCTGATAGCCGCTCTGTACTCGGCTGAAAAAAATACGGATCGGGAATCGTATCCTGCGCGCATTGGATTGTGCTTATTCACATTCATTACCAAGTTGAGGATTTGCGACAATGCTCACCCGCTGTCACGGAACTCTTCGAGTGATGTCATACGACATCACTGTATGTTATACGACAGTGTTGAATCTCACGAACATTGAATTTCCAATGACTTTATAAGACATTCCCAGATTTGAACATTTGAATGACATGTCAATTAACGTGTATAATATCAAGAATAAACAAGTCCTTTCTTTACAGTTCATTAGTGGCAAGAAGGAGAAGCGTCAACGTGCTATACATGCAAGATTCACGTGACAATGGTGTCGGACATTTTACGTGGATAAAAAATCTATCGTTTCGTGAGATTGCAAATTACTAGGAACAAGAACAAAAAATTTTCTGCGATCGATAACACATGAAAAAATTATAATTTTCCGTCTTACTAATAAAATAATGGTAATAATTATAATTTTTTTGTTTTTTTTTTCAGATTACACTACTTCAGTACGAACGAAAAATCGCAATGGAAAGAAAATGAATGATTGCGCTATCCGACTGTCGAGCGTGAACGACAAATAGTTCAAATTTGGGAACCACTGCAATAAGGAGCACGGCCCATTCATCGTCTGCGCTAACTTGGAGTGCGTTCTATGGAAGATATGTTGTCGTATACGTATCAACAGTATGTGATATTTAATATACGGAATACTACGTATGATGTTCGTGACAACACATTATCGTTATATCGGTTTATATCGTTATATTCCGTCTCGAAGAAGACAATATAGCGTGGCTCGCGCGACAACTCCAAGACTTGGCGCATCGTGTAAAAAATATTGTGTCCGCCAACGTGCCTATGGAAACGTTATCGAAAGCAATGGGAGGCGTATCGCGACGTGGTGTCACATTGCGTCGAATGACATGCGGGTTCACGATCGTTGTCATCTCACTGGTAAATACTGTAGTCCAGCACATTGAATTGTAACTTAAATTATAAAAATTCATCATATGTTCCGATCGTTTTTCACAATTCATCGAGTTATGACGCGCACTTTATAATTAAAGAAATTGATATCGCGACGGACATGTAGATGTGTTATCGATAACTAAAGAAAAATATATTTCGTTTCACTAAACACTTAAAGATATCGCCGAGAGAACAGACTCGCGAAAATGCATAAAATTACGGTCCATTGATTCATTTAAATTTCTCAATACAAGCTTCGATAAATTGGTGTCGTTTCTAAGTAGAGACAAATTAAAAATACGTTCCAAATTTTCAACACTATCGGATGAAGAATTTGAATTGACTCGTAAAGGTGTCTTTCCGTACGAACGTTGACTGCGTCGAAAAATTGCAAGACACGCGCTTACCACAGCGCGAATCATTTTACAGTTCGTTAACAGGCGATATAGAGAGCAATTATGCTCACACCGCGGATTCTCCAAAATGAACGCTCGGCGAGTACAGTGATCTGGAAATCAACGTCTTGTTATTGGCCCACATTTTCGAAAATTTTCGCGGAAATTGTGTCACGAGTTATGGTCTCGATCTCGCGCATTATTACACCTTGTCTTTCATATGGGATATGATGTTAAAATATACGCGCGTAAAGTTTGAGTTACATCAACATCGATATGATCATGTTCATCGAGTGCGATATACGCGGCGGCCTCCCCCCAGTCAATATTCAGGCAGATATGCTCAGGCTAATAACAAGTACATGCGTTCGTATGATCCGTTAGAACCATCGTCGTACTTGATGACGACGTTAATAATTTATATGGGTGATGTGTCAACCATTGCCAAACGCCGAATTTCGATGGGTTGCAAATGCTGTGAACTTTGACGTGAGAGCGATCGCTCCAGATTCGCCACCGGTTACATTCTCGAAGTCAATCTCGAATATCCGCAGCATCTACATGATCAACACACTGATCCTTTCTGTCCGACGCGTGATAAACCTCCCGGCAAGCGCGAGACTAAACTTCTAGCGACGCTGTAGTAATAAATAGCATTTACGTCATCCATCGCAACCTGCAACAATGTCTTACATCACGGTCTTCGTATAATAAAGATTCATCGAGTACTACAATTTGCTCAATCCACCTGGCTTCGCGAGCCAGTATATTGACCTTAATACACAGTTTAGAACTTGCGCTAAAAATGATTTCGAGAAAAATTTATTCAAATTAATGAACAATGAGATATTCGGTATGGAGAATGTGCGCAAACACATCAACGCAAAATTATTAACAAAATGGAACGGAACGGAGACAATGATCACAAAATCAAATTTCCACAGCTGTAGCATCTTTGTGAAAAATTTTATCGCCGTCGAACTGCACAAACTCGAGGTGAAGTTCAACAAACCGAGAGTCGGAACGTCTCGTTCGCTTCTTCTTCTTCCTCTTATTTCTCTTCCTCCTTTCTCTCACGTTTAGGGACAAACATTGCATCTTCTTCGCGCTATTTTCTCTTTATCGTGTGCACGTCGAGGCTCGATAAGAGGTTTAAAATGTCTGTTCAATGCGATTCCCTCCTCGATTCTATCGGTCTTCAGAACGCAATATTTCTTGCGGATCGACTCGCTCATTTTCTCGATCTCCCTCGCAATTTTTTCACGCTCGCGCACATCTGCCATGTTCGTCTCTGGCTAAGTATCAGCAATGACTGGTCACGTTACACTATCGCGAATTCGTTAAATCCTTTTCTGTTTCGTCCATTTGTGAGCGCACTATTTTTGTCTATTGTTACGAATCGATATTTTTGTTGCCAAATCGCGGTACAAAATTCGTCACGAAATGTCGGTATTTACATGATCGTTGTTTCAAGTTAGTACCGTCCTGTTTGAACAGGATGAAGAATCGCGTTGTCGCGTATCAGATGTTTAGGTACATCCTCACGTACATCTTACAGAGATAGAAGCAGTCGACATTCGCGACGACCTATCGAAAAGTATTGTCTCATCGCATCCTACTCGCATGCCTCATCAAAAATAAAAATATGATTTGAATGCGCCACGCTCAATGATTGTCGCTTGTTGGAGAACGTAATCAATTTCGTCGATAGATGTAAACAAATTTCCGAGATATCAATATTTTGGCTGTTGCAACGATTTCGAATAGACGTACACGTTCTCGAAACGTACGCTATCAAATAAGCTTATGAGAACGTTGGTTTTACCGCAATTCGATGGGTCGCAAATGATCGCACGTATAATCGGCAGCATTTCGTGCTTGCGCTTCTTCGCGCTGCCTCTCATCATTCGCGATTTTGCACCGCAGTTCGTAAGCGTATCGTCAGCGATTGCAGCACAAATTTCATGTTCATATTATGGGTTGTGCGATCTCGAACGACTATTTAAAGGCGCGCGAATCTACGAGTCGCGCAGTAGCAAAATATCTCTCGCTGTGTCATCCTTCTGATATTCGAGACTTGAGCGTTGAGCAGTTGCAATATATACCGAAGATAGAGACGTACTTTTACGCGTGTACGATGACTACATCGAACACATCTGGGATAAGCTTTTCAAGTGAAGGAAGAGGTTCGGAGGTTCGAACCTATCATCGCTGCGGCGAACACTACAATCAGCGGACGCACATTGACGGTTTCGCACCTAAGATAAAGATAAAGGACTGTAGCGAATATTAGCGTCGGGTAGTCTGTTGAATCGATAAACGCATTTCCTTTCGAGTTACATATTCCGGGTTACCAGTTTTATGGCCCGGGCATTCGGCTTACGAAGTAATTAGACCAGAAGTGACGCGGACATAAATTCGCTGAATGCGCCATGCCGAGAACGACATTGCATATTCGCATAATAATAATTTCACGGATAGACACGCAGATAAGGGTAGCCAAAAAGGAGCGAAAACACATCGCGTTATCGCAAGCGATTCGATTTTGAGCGAGAGAGATGTCGCTATTGCCATCTGGGCAGCCAATAAAAGCCAAGATCAAGATGGGCATCAAAATCAAAGAACAAGACGACGAGGAAAAAAGTGATAAAAAAGTGGATACTTCCGGCGACAACAAACAAGACGGTACGTTTCCGCCAATGTTGGGCGCGCTATTTCATTGGCAGAGTGACCAGCGTGGCGGAAGCGGTAAACGACAGCAAAGCCTCGCGAAGTCAGCTCGAAAAACTGCAACATCACGATCGCGGGAACAAGGCCGCGGACTCCATCTCGCTCCATTCAAATATGGACGCAGACTGTATCTTAGCCCGCGAACAGAGCGTAGCTGCAAAGAAAAAAAAACACCAAAGAGAAGATAAAAATGTCGTCTGGCGCAATGTATAATTGAATGAGCTCGCGAGACGTATCGTACTTAAAAGGCGTAACATATTACCTATGAGTGGCGCGCGCCGAAACGAAAGCGCTATTGTGAATCTGGACGATGCGACGGGCCTGATACTCACTGAATAACGTACGCAAAGAGGAACAACCGCGTTGTGTACTTTGACAGTTTCGATAATCTTCGACAGCTCAAGTGCAAGCTGATGCAATATTTTGGAAACAGTGCTAAGATAGAGTACAATCGCACGTCCTGTCAGACGTACGATCAGAGCTTTTGCGGACAGATATGTCTGCGGTTTCTACACACGCGTGAATTTAAACACGCAAAAAGACGATGGGACCGGGAGGAAAGTATGATATATGAGAAGAAGGTGATTTCTTCCTGGCAGAACTCTTCGGCTATACGAGCCTGATCCGCAGCCAGAAGATTGGAATTGTAAGTTTGATAAAATTTTATGGATAAAATTTAAAGGAATACTTATATATTTATATATTTTATATATTTTATTATTTATATATTTTATATATTTCGTAATATATATTTTAATTTTACGTTATACAATATTTTTATATATTGTTATATATTTTTTTTTATATTATTATTTTTTCATCTTACAGAAGGCTGCGGCGACGGCGGCGGCGGCGATCGCGACGATGGCGGCAGTGGCAGCGCAAAATTGATATCCGAGGATATGTAATTCGAATGGAAGTGCGTTTATCGCGTGATTTAAAAAGCTGCAGCCTTTTGTTGTAATTGACATTTGCAGCAATTTTTTATAAGTAGTGCCATCGATATGCGGTCGATAACAAGGCAAATTATAATGTTTTTAGCACCGACGTTGACTGAACTTTTAAATCAGCTTTTATACTAGCTCAGATAATCTGTTCCACAGTTGATCTGTGTAATTTTTAAACTTTTGTAACAAAATAATTTTCAGTATATATTTTAACTTTTTGACGGTTAAACTGTGTATCAGTTGTCCGACACAATAAGAAACATTTTCAACTGAGCAATTTCGCTCTACGTGTTTTTATAAATAGGTTCGCTCTCGGTGCAATTTTTTTCAATTTATATCAGTATCGTGGAGGGGATGAAGATATGAGTTTCGTGCTAATCGCAAACAATCGAAGTAATTAATGTTGACAACAAAATACAGACTGAAAAAGAAATGCGCAAGCATGGAAACATGTTGCCGATTTCTATACGTGGTATTATCTACGGTCCATCAAACTGCGACAAAATAAACGTGCTGATAAGTTGTAATAGCTAAAATATCGATACTTGAAGAATTTATTAGCCCCGATTGAAGAAATTATTACTTTATTATATACATTCTTCAATAATGTCATTTTACCGAACGAGGCGGTTCCAAATTCTATTTTTATCTTTGACGACGTGACATGCGAGAGCACATAAGCAAGACGCGATTAAAGAATACTTTGCGATGGGTCGACACGCGGACGTCGATTCTGTCTATCTCTGTCAGACGTATGAAAAGATACCAAAGCATTTTATATGTGATAATACAAATTTATTGATCCTGTTCAAATAGGATGATACCATTCTGAAATATGTATACAATGATCATGTAAATACAAACATGTCTTACGAGGATTTCTGTAAACTATGTCGCTGCTGTTAGTAGCAAAAGTATGGATTTGTAGTGATAGACAAGACAGTGCAGCTCACAAATGGACGATACAGAAAAGGATTTAATGATATATGATGAATATGCGATATTGTAACGTGGTTAGTCGTTATCGATATGCAACGTTCTCTCTCGAATTCAATATGGAGTTGAAGGAGCTGAAGGATCATGAGAGGATAGCGAAACAGATTGCGAAAACTAGTGATTCAATTCGTAAAAGTATTGCGCTTTGAAAATCGATAAAATAAACGAAGACATAGCGCTGGAGAGACACTTTCAGCCTATCGTCGAACATCTGAAATAGATTGTCGAATATACCGTTGGCAAGGAATTTCAGCCGATTAAGAAAGAAAATATTGCAAAGCATAATTATTAAGAAATGAAAATCAAAAAATAACGAAGCTAATGAAGATGATGCTGATGATGGTTTTTGGATGGATAAAGCATAGCTTCAATTAACATCATCGTTTAAAAAGCAACGCACAATCAATTGTCGGGTTAGATTCATTTAATTCACATCTCGCAAATTATCGAACATTTACATTCTCCCTTAATCGAAAATATTTATGAAACGCCCAATGAATCGCTTGAAATGTTAGTTAAACAGTCTTTACAAACACAACAAGTTTGTGAAGAGTTGCATGATCAATTGGAGCCACTGAGACAAAAATATGTAAACATGCTTCTTGGTGGCAACAGAGAAAAGAAGATCGATCATGTTTATGGCGTATATCTCAATGAAAACAGCAGATGCTCGGTGATAAACAGTTCGATTTAGATATGAATGATTTCATAGATGGAATGAAGTACAATACAAAGGTACACTTGGATTGTATGAATTAATTTTCAAAAGAATTCCTGACGACACTATTTACATAGAGAATGATAAATTAGGATATAAAAATATATTACTGGCAACGAATGCTCATAGACGCAGTCATAAAACGGATAATCTAATAACTATCGGTATGCGACCAATCGATGTGACTCTCAACAAACTTCTAAACACGGCGTAAAGATCGTCACACTCCCGCGATTCAAAGTGGATGACGGTACATATGAGCAAATTCAAGACGAGAGAAAGTTAATTGGACCATGAAGATGTTTAGAATCGTCAAAGTACAGAAAAAACTAATCCCGTATCTGGAAGATTATCGCAGAAAACCGATCACTGGAAAATTCTACGAATACGAATTATATCGCGTCGCTAATCCCGCTATATATGGTGTCTAGTTGAAAAAATATTGCGTAAAAAAGGGAATGATGTTTATGTGAAATGGCTGGGATAATTCGCACAATTCATGGATACACAAGGGCAATGTGTTATAAATGTATTTCTACGAATTATATATCAGTATATATTTATTATAATATGCAAACATGTAACTGAGATTTTTTTAATTAAAAAAATACATAATATAAACATAAAAAAAAAGTTTTTTATTACAAATACATAAGTAAAAATAAAAAATGAGATTCATTTTACTTATTTCTCTTTTTTGTTATACAGTAATATTTTATAATGTCCCCATAGCAGTGTGTCTGTAGAATCTGACACAATATATCGCTTCTCATCGTATGGACTTAGAGCAATTTTCGTTTCTGATATCGTACATACTTCATGCAATTTCGATCTTATGCATGATTATCTGTATTTCATTTTCGTTATTTTCGTTATTTAGATATCGCATGTAATCATCAAATGTTATCGATCTATATCATTACTTTTGATTGCTTTTGCTTTCTTCATATCTTTCTTCCTATCGACAAAGCCTACATTTTTGCTCTAAGCCCGACGAATTCGGTTATGATCGTGCCGTTGTTTTCATCTTTTATTAAATCCGGAACTTTTTTATTAGCTAAAATACAATACGCATTGTCGACTGTATAGCAGTCGCTAGTATCGAATCAGTTGATATCACGTTAATATCGTAAATATTGTCGTACTCGATGTAATAAATGAGACTATTAGTGTACATAACTTTACAATTTTCGCGATGCCATATACTCGTGGCAAAATTCGTACAAACATATCTTAGATATCGAGGATACACATATCCATATCAGTTTGTCGAATTTTACCTCAAGTTTACGCAACTGCGACTAGATTCTCGGAAAAAACGCTTTTACTATGAAAGTTTGGTTTTTCGATCATTGCCTCCATACTGTATCTCCCGTCCCAATGTTACAAATCGCATGTCAACGAAATTGTGCACGTTTTCTATGGTTTTATCAAATACAGCATTATTCATTGATTTATATCAATTTTTTTCAAACTCATTGTTGGAAGAGTTCTAAAATTCGTATTAAATTCGATATATTCGCAAAGCCGGAGATTGCGAATTGCAATACGCGATAAATTTTTACGATTTTGAGATCGTGACGAGTACATTGTTGTAAATTACGATAATGAATTATGTAACGCTTCTTATCGTACAATGTACCTTCTTCTCTTGTTTATCGAGTGAATTTTTTGCACATCGAACAGAATAGTAGATCTGTGTGAGCGTTGTGAAGATGTTGCATATCCTCAACATCTCTAAATCTACCTCGAGAACGTAACTCGTAGATGAATTTGTCACGATGGTCGTAACATCAAAATTTTTTACATCGTCGATCCATCGAAAATCGGCGTATGATAATGATTGATACATTGCCTAACCGTACAAGTTGTTAACGTCAAAGTACATAAGGTACGTCGATGGCTTCGATGGATCGCATGATTGCATGTACTTATTGTTAGCCCGTGCATATCTGCTTGAACATTAGTTCAGATTTCTACATATACCGCGTTTATCTTATGAACATGACCATGTCGATGTCCATAAGAAATTTGAATTTTACACGTATATGTTTTAATATCACATTCCATATAAAATCCAGTAGTGTATAATAATACGCGGGGTCGAGCCTGTAACTCCCGATGCAACTGTTATGGAAATTTTCGAAAACATCGGCTAAAAACAAAACTGTCTTTAAATACAGATCGTTATATTCATCGAGAATTCGAATGGAGAACCGCTGCCACAGTTGATGGCGTGCGCATAATCATTCTCGGATATGGTCAGCGAGCTATAAAATAATTCGCGGATTAAGTAACTCGGTAACTTCCTCTAACTTTTTGACACAGTCAATGTACTCGAATGGAAATATGCCTTTGCGTATGAGAAATCCTCCGCGCTAAGATTGAAAAATTCTGATCGTGTAATTTTCAATTTAGCTTTATCGAGATACGACGCCAATTTTTCCAAACTGAGAAATTTATAAGAATCAATAAAACGTAAATTTATGCATTTTTTTTTATTATTTGTGTCGTCGACAATGTTTTGTGAAAGAATATATTTTTCTTTATAAGAAGTATCTACTCATCCTTTATACAAGATAGCTATATCCTTGATAATAAAATGCGCGTCGTATTCCGATAAATTATAAAAAACTATGGGAATGCATGAATCTCTGTAATTCAAGTTACAATTTGTGAATGCGCGAGACCTCTGTATCGCCCAATCAAGTGGCAATGACTCGCGTGTCATCCGGTGCAATCGTTTTTCACACACAGTGGCAGTGCATAGCGTTGTTAAAATTTATTATATCATCTCGCGTAAAATCTGCCGTGAGAACATTAGTGGACAAGATAGTCTTTATTTTATATGCTAAGTTTTTAAATTCGGCGAACCACGCAACGCAATCGTTACCGCGACGAAACTTATATATACACAACGAATCGTCATACGAACAGGACATAATATGCTAAACTAAATACCCGAATGCTGGTACGTATAGCTGGATATTTCGATATTCCTCTCCGTCTTCTCCATGATGCATTCCAAGTCGGCGTAGACTATGAACGGGATATGTTCTTTTCTAATATAATTGCCGGAGTTGAATCACTTGTCGTCTTCATTCGGTAACCTGAATGGCACATTTAGTTTTTCGCAGACTATTGCGTGGATCTCCAGTTCTGCATTCAAACTAAAATAGTGTAAATATCTAAAAAAAAGAACGTATAATTTATTATTTTCTGAAAGAACTTTTTTTATTATAAAAAATTTTTTATGTAATTTTTAATTTTATATATATATAT
>NW_017259558.1:74689-78409 GCF_001594045.1 Atta colombica
AGGCGAGATAGATCCTTGATTCACACAAAATGCTCCGCGTTATTGTTCTGTGGATTCTGCATTTAAAAATTGACGTGCTTGTCCCTCTTCATATCGGTGAGCTGTAAAGGAAGAATCGTCTTTTTTTTTGCTTCTCGCTGTATACGTTGATGGAGATGTTGAGATTTTCAAATTATTTAATTTGACTCAACGTCATTGAAAACTAGATGTCTTTAAAATTTAATACCGTCGTATAATGTGGATATGATGACTCTCGATTTATATTGAGCCGGGTGTAGAGCGGCTACCACCGATCAGGCAAAACACGCGTTGTCTAAAAATTGCACATTGATTATCGCTTTCTTCATTTTAATTTCCTTCGATAATGTGATATCCAATATGCAATGGATTGTACTTGTTTATGTTACAAATTTATACGCGATAGAGTAGGTCCACCCGCTATCGCACTTCTAAAATTTCTCGAGCGGTGCTAAGATGGGTTCGACAATGCACGACGCGTACTATTCTTGTAAATCGGATGTATTAAAGAGTTCATAGTTTTTCGTACTGACACTTTTATTCGCGTTTATCACCTGATATAAATTTACCATTAAATAAAACATTTACTTTAATATTGTTATGTCAGTAATATATGAGCAGTTATAGGCCGTCAAAACAAATCCCCACTACTCCATCTCCTGTGCCGAGGGCGTGACCTGTCTGGAAAATGGCGCGCTCTGATTGGTTGGTAACGTGAGGGTGTGAGGTAATTAAATAGTGCGTTTTGATTGGCCCATGGCTGCTCATTGCGCTCTGTCCATAATCGCCTGCGGTGACTGGAGAAGAGTGGGGGTGATGGCAGGGATGAATATCGTGGCCAAGGTAAATCAGGACTGAAACATTTTTTCGTTACGAGGAGAGGAAAAAAGGTGCCGGCAATGGATATGAATAGCACACAGTTTTTTGTTCTGCAGGTTTTTTGCTGCAGCGGCTCAATGTCACCAGCGTACTGACATTTTAATGAAAAGGTTTTTCCTTATTATTTATGACGAAGACTTTCACAAGTATTTTCGGGAGGTCCTTGCATTAGGGAGAAAGGGAGATAAAAGAAATGAACAAGTTTATGCCGGCACGTTGTAATCGATGCGTTGATACGAACATTATTTTAAAAGAAAAATTTTTCTATATTTTGTTTTTAATGAACATTATCTAAATCTGGAACGTGAGAAAAGATAACTAATGTAAAAGGGGACGAGATTAGAAAAAACGAGATTGTAAAAAACAAATGAAATTTACATAATCAAAAATGTTTATTTTAAAAAGAAAAAAGTGATATTACATAAAATATTTGTTTTATGTTTTATTTTTTAAAAGAGTAGATGATTGAACATGATGGCATATAGCATGAGAATTTACTTCTTTATGTTTACAACGAAGAAAAAAATTTATGAAATAACTGTATGATCAATCGATCATTGCGTTTACAATCAGAGGTAATCAGACTAAGAAACTGACTAAGATTATAACCATTACACATAAAATATAGAAATACACAACAGTATTGCCCGCAAGTTTGAAAAATTCCTTGCAGCGTCGCTGTATTCCAATGATACGTGGTGGAGTTTCGGCATCGTAAGAGGAACCTTGAGGAATTTAAGGGCGGCAAGCTGTAGCTATCGAAATATGTTCCTGTACAGTGTTCGTCGATATAGAAGGCGACTCAGTGATGGCTAGATCGATCGGTTCGTCTGTATTAACGACAATGTCGACCTCGTCCACACCCTCGGCAATCGGTCGATAGGATAGACCCCTTCATCGGTCACTGAGATGATATAATGCATTTAAATCTTTCAATGAATTCATTTCTCGGAGTGCGTGAGAGAGGAAATGTTTGCGCAAATTCAGAATTTATCTCTTTTGTCGGCACATGCGTTATAGAGTTCTCAAAATTTGACGAAACGCTAATGTTAGCTTTATCTCTATCAACGAAACGAATTTTGGAAGATCTTTTTTCTCCTTGCCTATCACTTGTTCGTCCTCGCTTTGGTCAGACTTTTCTGTCACGATATTTTTCCTTCAGATTTCGATGTTGTAAAATATATCATGTTTCTGATTTTTAAATGGAATTAAAAATTTCCGCTGTCTGTCTTTTCGCTCTCGACGTCGCTCTTACTCCAATCTTCTAAGGGAAGGCTATCGTAGCTTGAATTGCTACTGTTTCGTATAATTAGCCAACGTTTCAATTTGTAAGCGTTACGTAAGACGCAATGTGATTCAATGTTGGTTCGAAATCCGTAATGTGTACAGCGCTATCCACGTTTTTCGAAATCTGGTAGATTTTTTAAAGTCAGAGAAATTTCTTCCAGATTATATACGTTTCTCGAGAGTAGATTACTCAGATAGCGCGCTTTTTCTTGTTCCCTGCTATAGCGTGCGTGACGTATAATGTCTCATAATTATATCGTAAAATATTTAGGATTGACGTTTCCGTCGAACCATTCGATTTCGTAATAATTCCGTATAAGTCATTGCTTTCTCTCTTACTTTCTCGATAAATCGCCAAATGGATAAGGTATCATAATCCAGTGTCCGATCGTTGCATTAATCGCAAGAATCGCGATTTCTTTCGAAATTAAGTCGAATAAAGTTTTCTTCGACTTAATTTCGAAAGAAATCGCGATTCGACATCGCGAAAACCTTTTATGTTGATTATGTATATCCATTATGATATTTGAATTTTCGCTATTCTTTTTACGTCATAAAACGTCTGCGCCGGTTCATGAGCAAGATTGAAGCTGTTTCGTCATCTTGCGGGCAATTAGACAAAAAATGTGTAGTGGGGGGAAAATAATTTTCTCGGCAGTCATAGGGCTAACCGAAAAAGTCGACAATGACTTAACGCGAAGAGTCGATTTCTAAAATGTTATCAAACTCGGCATAGATTAATAATCAGAAAGAGCTTTTTCGAATCTCACTTCTAATCGTAAGCTTCCGTGTTTCGCAAGATTCCAATGCCCTGCGTAATTAGCGGATAGTTCTGAAGTAAGATCAAAAGCGAAAAAAGTGTAGCCGTTGGCGTAATCGTCTCTATTTATAGAATTATCCTCATTCAGAAAGTGAATGCCAGTTTCCGAGAATAATGTACGATAAGCTTCAACGTAAAGCGGGTCGTTTTTCGAAAAATTAGGCTGTAATGGCCTACTAGGAATTTGCATGCTATGCATCGGCGAATAGCGAAAAGAAATTTACCTAACAATAAGTAACAAAAGGTACATGCATGTTATGGCCTTTGCATATCTGTTGGAGCACTGAATCAGACCGCTGCCATGTATATGTGTTCAACGAATAGAACCATGTCAACGTCGGCAAGACGTTTGAAATTGACACGAGTATGATTGAACATCGCATCGCGCGCATAAGATCCAGTAGTGTATAATAATACTCGGGATCTAATCCAATGCGTACGAAGATATGTATACATATGTTCATTCGTACATATATATCTTCATACGCATTGAACTAGATCCCGAGTATTTCATTATACACTACTGAGTTTTACGTACGTATGTATGTATATATGAACGTATGTACGAACATGTATATATGTATAAGCGTATGCATGAATGCATATATGCATGTATGCATGTAAATAAGTGTGTATGTATAAACGTATATATGAATGAGTGTGTGTGTGTGTGTGTGTGTGTGTGTGTGTGTGTGTGTGTGTGTGTGTGTGTGTGT
>NW_017259558.1:78509-124763 GCF_001594045.1 Atta colombica
TTCGGTCTTCCGCATACGACTGAACCGTTCGACAACTCGGATCAAAGAAAAAGAAAAGTTCAGAAATACGAAAAGATCTCGATTTAGCAAAGTTAAGATTTCTGGGAATCCAATGTATATAATTAGAGTTAAAAGTGATGCAATAAACGTTCGATAACGGTTCGATAGGTGTTTGACATTGATTCGATAGATGTTTTTGATAGACATTGATTTGATAGACATTCGACGATAATTTGATATATATTTGATAATTGTCATAGTAATGTTTTGATTTCATTAATACTATCAACATGTTGTAGTGGATATACGAGATATATTAATAGTAAAACATTTTCGGTTAATTTTTCGGTTAATGATTTAAGTTTAACAGATGAAAGTACATAAGTTCTTCTCAGTCGGAGACGTCGATATACCGTAGTTACGAAGATCATGATTTTGCATAAATGTAATATAAAAATTTTTTTCTACGGAAAATGACATGTCACAACATGTTTTGCGATTAAATTACTCTATTGAATATGTAGAAGTAGTATAAAGAAGTAACATACAATATATATAAATGTTATTTCTTGTTGAAGTTTTACTTATAAGCATTTTACATCAAAAATCTTTTACAAATAAAATTATATATTGTAAGGTAAATATATAAGAAAAAAGAACTAAATTAATAATGTATAATATATGAAATAAATTTAAAAACTATAAACTAATGACACGAATTTATCATTGTATCTGTAGAAACTTTGTTATTGATCGCAATAATAAGATGAATAAATTATTTTGTAGCAATTTCATTTTAATTCTATTATAACATTGAATAATTGTTGTTATTAAATAATGATAAATAAATAATTAAATAATTTGGTATTATAGCAGTGAACATAGATAGTGCAAAAATGTTCGAAGAAGTAATGTATTTATTTTTTAACAGCTTTAGGTTGATCAATGATATTGGTCTCTTATACCTTTAAAAAGAATTCATTACGTTTTTAACATTAAATTTACACGAGTAATGAATTCTTCAAGGTAACTTAGATTTCGGTAGCGAACGTTTGCACGGAACATTAAAACATATTATTCGTTTTAGCATTTTATATTTATTCATACATTTAGAATTACATTTTTTTTTATTACGATTTGAAGATGCATCATATCTGTAATAAATTTAATGTGAAATTTATTACTGTTAAAATATAGACGTAACAAATTCTTCAGATTAAGTGAAAAAAATTCAGATCACGTTGAGAAATGTCATGATATAACCGTTTTTGCATTCAATAATAAAAAATTATATTATAGCTTACGTATTTATAAAGCATTAATTTAAAGAATTTTTAATGTAACAATATTGCAAGTAAGTCTTCATATTTTGTCTACTTACATCCAGTAAGCGTGAAATTCAATAACAAAAGGATATGTATGTCATTTCTGGAATCGATTTAAAATTTTTTTGAAATATCATTAAACACAATGACATAAAGAAAACACGTTTTCTTAGTGCATATCTAATTTGATTGTTGTATAAGAATTTATCGTTGGCAGGAAATTTTTCATGAAGGAAATGACGTTATTGAGAAACAAAACCATTCATAACATTTTTATATGTCCCATGGAATTTCTTGACAAAATCCGAAAAGGACTACACTTCCTGGCTGAGTGCTTGTCATCATAGATTGCAATGGGAAGCATGGTGAAATGCCTGAGTTGTAATTGATGTGGAAGAGAATAATGACAATAAGGCTCTTGTATACGTTAAAAAACGCGAATAGCTGGTTGATGTACTCAATAGCAACGACTTGACTATTGAGATTCTGGATGCTGATTACAAAGATATAGATTCTTTATGTATAATCTTATGTATAATCTGGATATTACTAATACTGTACGATGTGGAAAATATGTTAATAATTGTGCGTTACAAAATATGTTTAAAATATATAACTGATGGTCACAATGCCAGAAAGAAATGTATCATATTTAAAAAGCAAAGTATAAGATTTCTTTTTAAATATGTTTTGATTTCTTTTCTCGAAATTCATTTTTGAAAAGAAAATAGGAGCAGACAGACTTTATTGTCGTTAGCGCCGATCTTTGATAAAAAAGATTCGATATCGTTAGAGCATTCTGATATGTGTCAATTTGATATTTTTCGACCACGTCGCAACTGTACTTCAAAGTATAATATATATAAAAAAAAGTCCCTCAATTTAAGATGTGTAAAAAAATTGAAGAGACACTGTTTCAAAGATGAGCTATAAGCAACGTTACCACATCAGTCGTTCAAAGAGTTTCAAAAGAGTTCAGATAACTATTGCTAATTATAAGTTCTCCAATAAAATATCTCAAGCCAGAACGGTTATGTTCCAATTCAACAGAATGAGGCGTGCAAGAGACAGTAAATTTATTTAATTTTATAAATTATTTGCTTATACATATTATTTATAGATATTACTGTAGAGAGATTAGGAATGTAGATGCAGGCAATAATGACGACACTTCTTTACTCGGATCATTAATTATTATAATAAACATGGTTGTTACACTAACTTAATGACGAGTCATACAACGAAAACGAACAAAAGGAAGTAGCGATGGTGGCGGATAAAAAAGAAAATATGGTAATATGCCCTCGTATGAATCGATATACATGTGAATCGTGAAGGCGCGAGATATGAATAATGCAATTTAAATCTAGATTATATTACAAAAGAGAACATATAAAAAATCAAAATATGTAGAGCATTAATTAATTCTAACGATTAATTCCAATACTTACAAAAATACGTTATGTATTTTTGTAAGATCTATTTACATGTTTTCTTTTTTTTCACAGCGCATTTTCTTAAACATCATCTAATATATCTTCGAATCTTGCAACATGTCATCATGCCTCATATCTTGATGGGGAAATATGCATTGACATCGACAATGTACAAATTCCTGAACATTGGGATCGTTGTGGAATCTCATGTGCAAATTGCGATTTGTGATAATCGAGGTAACCGCATGTTCATAGCTCATTTTACATTCGTAGTTCATGCTACGTTCATTGAGAAGTATGCAGATATCGAATGATTAATGCAGTCAACAATTCCATCATCATCATCGATTCAAGATCTAATGTGGAACTTGTTAAAATATATGATTAACATGAAATTAACATTAAATGACACATGTTTGTACATTAAACCAACAATTGTGCTTTTCTTATTTCAGCTTGAGCAATATATTGAACATGTCATTCTATGAACTGAGTCAATATACGCAAGGTGTTAGTAAGAAATTCAAATATTTTGTGTCATTTTTAAGACAAAATTATATTACTAATAAATTGTATTACTAATAAATTGTATTACTAATAAAAGCGAAGCTACAACAAACACTTTGTACAAAATTTATGATAGAAATTCTGTTATAGAATGTGAACTAATAGGCTATGGTTTAGATTATATTGTACATACTGCATTACATGATAAACAAATGTATGTTAAAAAATATATTCCTTTCTTCTAAAATTATTTTATCCCTAGTATCTTCGTCACTTCTTCTTCATATCTTCGTAGTATTGAATTAGTCAATAAGAAAGCGTGCTTAATCATTTGTATTACATTTATTTAAAAATATTAAAAAAAAATGTTATCACAATTATTGTTACTAGATATATTATTAAAGATTCATAAAAATATTATTATAATTAGTTACTAAGTCGCATCATTAAAAATTCATAATATATTTATCGTATCTATTCAATAAAATCGTGTGCGAAAAAAGAAACAATGATGTGAGAGAGAGCATAACGGGAGGAAGAAAGAGCGTAAATAATAGTTTTAGGATTACAAGGGCGGGACAGAGAGGACAATAGATAGAAGAGAGAGAGAGGATAATAGAACGCAACGGGTGAGAGAGAGAAGGAACGAATGTCCTTCCTTTTTATTATGGATCCCGATGGCGCTTTCTCCTCTCTCGGATTCAGTGAGATGCATTTCCCCCTCCCTGACCCCCCTTCACAAATACACATCGTATATGTATACGCACTAACACGTAGGGGATTAAAATCCGTCTTGCTATCCTACTTGCATCAAGAAGTTATGCGGTTGTAAAATTATGCATTGCAATACAAATGTCACAAAAATTATTGAATTAAAGGCAATTAAAAATTCCTTTCTCATCGGAAATTTCAAAATTTTCTCGGGGAGTATAACGCTTTACACAAATGTGCCCTTGTATTGTATTATGAAATTTCGATGCGCAACATTCTATGCGAAAACGTTTAGAAAAAATTTTTACAATAAGTTGTCTTTTTTTTCTTGCAAAATCAGGTTCCTGCTGAGTATAATAAATTAAAATTTTTTTTTGAAGATTTAAATTTACCAATTACATATAAATGTATAAAAAAGGACTCTCAATCTTAAAGACAATAATTAGAACTTTAGAACAAGGTTAATGAGAGTTTAACGCCCCCTTCCTCCCCCCACTACCCAGAAAGCTAACATTATTTAAAAATCATTTAAAGATAATAATATTCATTTTTTCCCCTCTTGCCAGATTCTTACTGAAGAACACGGCAAAAAGTGTAATTTCAAAAAACAATTTAATGTGTTGTACCGCTCAGGGTGCAAGGGCCGCTCAAAGCATCGTTTATAGAATTTACGGGTCAGTCGTTAACCGTCAAGGTACGACATGCCGCTCAGGGCATGGCGGAATCAGACATTGGGCATTGGTTGTGGTGTCGTTCGATAAAGGTTTGAGATAATTCCTCTAATTAACAGGCCAGCGTTCGTGATGTAAGAAATTTTATTTCCACTTATGAGTGTTACGACGTCTCGCAGTAGCGCTCGCAATAACGGAAATTCTCACAGTAATTGTGTCTTCTTGACTATTCGGAACGGCCCCGAAGTGCTCGAGACTTACGCTTTTATATTTACAAATTAGGCGGAATTAATGCGTAGTTGCATTTAAAAGTATGTCGATTTTGAAATCGTAGGTGACTTTATTTGTGATGCTTTAATTGCTGATCTACAGAAATTCTGCAGATTTTGAGTATGACCTATTTGGATCAAAACATTCTCTCCCCGTTGAAAAAAGAAAACGGAGGTTTGATGTTTTCTGAAAATCTCCTTTTTTTACGCAGGATTTGTTACATTCGCATCGCGATTCTTTCGTTTGTTAATAGTATATACAATTATTATAATAATTACAATAATTAATATAATAGTGTTACTTGAAATTGTATATACAATGAGTTTCGACAGAATCTCGTGCGTTTTCTAATTCTGCTGTTATATCTTGTAGTTTGATGCTTTGATCCATTAATTTCGTCGGATCGCGAATAATTTTTCTTAATTTTACTACTTCCGGTTAGTTTAAGTCCTTACCTCTAATTGTTTTCGCAAACGGATTAAATTGTACTTTGGTAAGCGAGTTTAAATGATTGTAGCTTCCTATTGTTTTTATAATCAAGTCCGCAATTGTTAATTTACATTCTTCGTATAGCGCAATTTGTCCCGTTCTTACAATTTTCGTTCTAGTATATTCCTCGCGATTTTTACAATCTATAATAATTGTTTGTTCATAAGGGGTGAAGTATAGTCATGATCGTTGATTTTTGAGGGCTATTCATATGTTATGATTAGATTCAATATATCGCGTGTTATACAGTATCTTAAAATTAGAATTTTGCACATACAATTGAATTTCACGTAACGAATTTGTGCTTTCGTGGTATATAGGATTAATGTGTTCGCAGATATAATCAATTTGTTTACATCTTATGCTTAAATCTTCGCGTGTTAATGTCTTATAATGCTGATTTTCTACGGTATTATCTACGGTTATTATGGTCTGATCTACTTCAATTAGAGAATACACTATCATAGTCGAGTGTGGGTAATGATATAACCTTGAATATATCATATTTCTAGATAAGAAATTAGAGGGAATTTCAAAATGGTGTTTATTCATCATAATACGCAGCATATATATTCATTTTCCTTCCATCTTCTTTATTTTATTAGTGTTCGATAAATGCTTTTAGGCGATTGACGTGTATACATTTAATTTTTTGTTCTATTTTTATTTTGTAATTGATAATTTCTCACAATTTCATATGATCTTGCCCATAATGTATCTAATTTTTTCGATTGACCTCTTCGCAGAGTTTCATCGTGGAGCAATGTGGATTTTGTCTCCTAATTTGAATGAGATAGCTTTATCATATTGTTGTTTGGCAGTTAGTTTAGCTTTAATTATATGTTCTCTAGCGATTCAATTGGTCGCCCGTAGTCGCTCTTTTAACTCTTGGCATAATCATCATAAGAGTACGTAAGAAGAAGTTGTAGTACGTTTGAAGATTTTGTCAATGCAGAAGGTAACGTTGCTTGGTATCCAAAAACTTATTCGAATGGAGTATATCCTTGCAGTGTGTGTGGAGTAGTGTTGTATGTGAACATGGCGTATGGAACCCATTCATCCCAGTCCGTTTGATCCGCGTTAATGTCGCAAGTATTCTGCCAGGGTATGACGAGAGCGTTCTAATGCATCGTTGCTCTCAGGATAATACGCAGTTATCTGTACTTTAATGATTTTTAATAATTTACAAACATTTTTAAATATTCCACTTACGAAGTTTGTGCCCTGATCGGTCAGTATTTTGTCAGCTACTCTATATTCAAAAATAATTTTGAATGTAAATTGTTTTGTCTATTTCGGCGGCTTCTTGATTTGGTATAGCTTTACTGAAATTAGTGAGATTATCGTGAAAGATTAATATACCATATATTTATTTCCATGGTTGCTCGTTAATGGGCCGACGATGTCTAAAGCACATTTCTCGAAAGATTGTCGAGTTGTGTCTGTGATCTCCAGTGCTTTTGTTCTTCCTTTTAATTTGTTTTTCTGGCATGTTTCGCATGTCTCGCGATATAATTTTCTACGTATTTAGTTAATACTGGCCAATTGTGTTTCAATAGAATCCATTTAATAATTCTTTCTTTGATGTCCTCCTAAGAGCGAATTATGATATTTATAAAGTATTCGTTGTTTATTTGCATTGATATATTCGTTTATTTTATCGCTATTTCCTTCGTGTCTTTTTTGTGTGTTTATCGTATCTTCTGGTGATAATAGTACTTATGCAGCGGCTTAATGCGTCCGTGTGCGTTCATGTGCATTTTGCCTGCACGATGAATAATCATATTCTTCTAGTTGAATTTCTATCGGATTAATCTTGATTTAAGGTCATTTATGTTAAACAACCACAATAAAGGCTTATGGTCAGTTACTATTTTGTGCCACACAAATATGGTCGGTAATGCTTAACTGGGCTTAGCCCAAACGATAGGCTAATAATTCTTTTTCGATAGTATTGTACTTACTCTCCGCTCTTAACGTTATGCGACTAGCGTATGCTGTCTTGATCCAAAATATCTTGAGAGAGTATAGCCTCGATCGCGTAATCAGATGCGTAGTCACAAGAAATTCTCATGTGAAATCTGGATATTGGAGCACGGATGCAGTAATCAATTTACTTTTTAGCATTTTGTTGTTCGACTTCCGAATACGAATGATTCTCCTTTCTTTATCAGTTTAGTTAAAGGTTTTGTGATCTTGGAAAAATTTTCGATAAATTTTCTGTAATATCCTGCTAATCCAACGAATGCTTGTATTATTACGAATCTTTTATTTTTACTGGAATAGGAAATTTAAATAGCTTCTTATTTAGTCGGATCTGGTTTAATCTCGTCATCGGTTTTTATGTTTTAGATAAAAAAACCTCTTTTCTGAGAAATTCGCATTTCTCAGACTGTAATTTTAGTTTATGCTGTCTCAGCTTATTGAATATTCGATGAGCCGCGCGCGATTGTGCTCCTGTAAACCGACTCCGTACACGACTATGTCATCTAGATATACTAAACATTTAATACCTTGTAACTCAATCAGAACGGAATTCATTAATATTTGAAAAGTGGCTGACGCATTTTTCAGTTCAAAGAGCATCCTATTGAATTCGTAATGCCCATAAGCGGTTGAAAAAGCAGTTTTGCCTTTATCCGACTCAGTCATGGGAATTTGATAACCAGACGCTAGATCTAATGTAGTAAAATATTTAGCGTTTTTTTCTAGTTCCAATCGAATATATCGATTTTTATTAGGCAGCGGAAAAGAATTACCTATAGTCAAATCGTTCAATTTTCTAAACTCAACGACTATGCGTAATTTAAGTGTTCCTGTTGTGTCTTTTTGGGTACTACAAGTAATGGCGCGTTCCACTGACTATTGCTTGGTCATATTATTTCGTTAAGCATTTACGTATTTGCTTGTGCACTTCTTCCTTATGCTTCTCGGGTATCTGATATGATTTCACATTAACGGTCGCACTGTCTACCTGCGTGTGCAACAATATTGATATGCATCAAACAATATTGATGTGGATCTCTTTTCAAATGGAATATGTTATTGTACATACTGTGCAGATTTCTGTTATGTTCTTTTTTTTCTCAGCATTTAAATGCTTTAACTCGAATGTATTTTCGATGCAGATAGTTCTTGAAATTAATATCTTAATATCTTCTTCTTTTTCCTTTTGTATAGACGATTCACAAATGTCTTCTGACGCTATTTCTATCGGAGTTATGCAAGGTACTTGCATTTCTTCATTCGTCTCCGTGGTATTTATAATGTTAATCAGAGATGATTTTTTTAGCTGTATCAGACAGTTTATGTACTCCTGATTGCGCTTCTTCGGTTTGAATTATTCTTGTATTGTTCATAGTTGTGGTGGCTTCTATGATTGCCTAGCTTGATTTTTATTATTTTGTAGGGATATAATTTCACTATTCTGTCTCCTATTTTTAAAAGCTTGTTGCTGTAGTCGCATTTTGCAAGAGGTTTTCACAAGAAATCAACTCCAAGTATGCCTTCGTAGTCGATTGGAAAATCATCTGCACTTACATGGGATGCTGTATCTGGCATTCATCTAATAGTAGCAGTTATTTTTCTTATGACAGCTATTTCGTGTCCTGTAATTCCAGGTCCTAATTAAAGGTCATCTTGTCTTCATATATTAACGTTTCTCCTCTCTTAGTTTTGAGTTACTGCTGCTCCAGTGTCGAAAAGAAATTTAATTTTTCTTTTCTTGAATTCTTTGATTTGCAAATTTATTAAATCAGCCCTATACTGCTCCTTAGTGACTTGCGAAATTTGGTAATCGCGTGCAGTAATTTTGCCGGTTTTATCCTTGCAAAATCGGCTTCTTCTCCTATTCCATTTTATTTTTTAGTGTATCCTGTCTTCGGATTTTTCCGTTATGCGTTTTCATGCTTCCTCCTGATGCGATTCCTGAGCGTTCTTTAATGTCCAGCATTCGTTTCAGAGATTCCTGTCTTTTTGCAGTAGTTGCAATATTTTGCAGCTGTATTTATATTACCTTGTCCGTTCGACTTTGGCAACAAATGTCGGTCAGCGTATTGCTGGTTTCTGCATTCTTGAACATTGTGTCCCATTTTCCCACATTTTTAATAATATGATTCTCGGTGAATTGACAAGTTTGAATTGAATATCGAGGGTTGTTACCAAGTAGCCTTTTGATTTTTCTTTGGCAGCGGCTCTTGTTACTTCTTGTAGCATAATGTTGTGATCTCATATATAATTTGATATCGTCTCGCAATCCTATTTGGAAATTCTGTAAAGCTTGTTTTTGAATAGTATCTAATTATGCGTTTTTGTTCGCTGTTATGCCCCTGTTCTTCGATCATTGATTTATAATTCCATTGATAATTTATCGACAACTCTCAACTCTATTATTGTCTAGTGTTCTCGCCCGATTTTTATTTAATAGTATTAAACTCTATTTGTAAGTGAGTTGTGCTTTTTTTGCTAAGATTGCAAGTTTCTAGCTCCGATTTTAATTGTTGGAAATCATATATATTCCGTGTCTCGAAATCTATCATTGCTTTGCCTTTTAGCTTGGTGCACAATATAGCACAATATACATCTAGTAACGTTCTTTCATCTATTGGATTTATGTTTTTTATAGTATATGAACATGAGCTTAGAAATTCTTTTAGCCTATGAATTTCCATCGAATTAGGATATCATTTCTCATGCTTCTTTAAGTTCCATATATTCATTTACGTATGTGTGCTGGTTGCGTACGTTCTTGGTACGGATGTACGGTCGTACATCCGTAAATGTCTAAGCAATAATCGTTCCGCGTGTGTGTGTCGCGGTTGAGTATTTCCATGATCCTCTAGTTTACCTGTTCTTTTATGTATAGCTTTCATTTCTTCCCTTCCTCTCTAATTTTCAACATTATATTACGTTAAGGAATCTGTTTGCAAATCATTATGGTCGTTTCCAGCTGGTACTGGTGTGGTTCCATTACAGCTTGTGCTGTAATTCTCCCAATGGTACTGTCGCTTTGCACTAGGCGGTGCATTTCTATGATTGTGTTATCTCCGTAATTTTCTTCAGAATTAAAAATAATACTGTCATACGTAAGAGAGTATTCCCATCTGAAGGTGACTCTAGGAGTTCTGCTATGATTTATTCTGTCTCGCCTATTGTCTGTATTATCGTCACTAAACGTAGAGGTATTGTCGTCGTTTCGGAATTTACTTTAGTATTTTCGCGACAGTTGAATTTAATTCGATGAGATTTATTCGATTTTCGGGGGGTTTTGCGATTTACAATATTTTCGCGATTTTCGTGGTCCGTTCCGTCTGCTACAAATGGCGAATTTAACCGTTCTATTGCGCGCTGTGCTTGTGGGCTTAATAACCACGTTCGGTGGAAGGTTATTAGTATTGTCCAACATTCACGCGATTACAAAAATTTTCGACTTATTTAATAGAAGTACAGTTAATGCTTGTAATTTGCTTGGCCTAGTTTGCATAGTCAGCTCGCTTTTACTGAAGTTGAGGTTGGTCAGTTCGTTGCTGCTTCCTCGAGTTGTCGATGTGCATAGTCTGCTCTGCTTGGTTCCGACATGCGATGTCTTTGATGCCTGAGCAGCACCCTTGCACCCTGAGAGGTACAACATTTATACAATTTACAAGTCAGCCGTTAACCAGTCGTACCGTGAAGGTACGACGTGCCGCTCAGAACATGGCGGAATCACAGATTGAATATAGTAATGTTGTTTGATAAGGCTCAAGGTGCTCCAATTAATATAGACCAGCGTTCGTGATGTAAGAAGTTTTATTTCCACTTATGAATGTTTCGATGTGTTACAATTTTACGACGTCTCGCAGTAGCGCTCGCAGTAACGGAGATTCTCACAATAGTTGTGTATCTTCTGACTTTTCGGAACGGCCCCGAGGTGCTCGAGGCTTTTATATTTACAAATTAGGCCGAATTAATGAGTGGTTGCATTTTAAAGTAAAGTATGTCATCAGTTTTGAAATCAAAAGTAGATGAATTGATTTGTAATGCTTTAACTGCTGGGCTGCAAAAATTCTGATATAGATTTTGGATTGACTTATTTGGATCATAAATATAATTGAATCTTTAATTAATCAATTTAATATGCGTTTTAATAATTTCAAAACGTTAAGGCAAGATTTAATTCTTTTTGAAAATCCTCTCACTGTGCAAATCAAGGAACAAAGCTTAGAATTTCAAAAAGAACTTTGCGATTTGCAATGTGATGTTTCTATAAAAACACGACAAAAAAAGAGGGTCAATTTCTTCAAAATTTTAGATTCACGTTTTAGTATCACGTTATCCATGTCTAAGAAATTTTGGTTTTCGAATTTTTTCTATGTTTGAATCCACATTTGCCAATGTTCCTTCTCTAAAATGAAGTTTATAAAAACGGATAAACGTTTTCATCTGAACAATGCATCATTGTCTTCGTTGAATGTGAATTAGTTCATCTACAATCCCTGGATATATCATCTTTAATACTCGTGCGAACGACTCAGAAGAATCAAATTAGCTGTTTAAAAAATTAATCGATTCTCTCTTGTTCGTATTTAATTAAATGTTTTACAAAAAATATTTTACTCTTAAATCGCACAGTTTATCTTTATTGATTTTTTAGTAGATTAGACCTTAAAAAAAAACGCATCTGCAATAGTACCTCAAAGGTGATGTGGGAAATTATTATCTAAATTCTAATTATCGTACACTATTGTCATTATAAAAATTATATTAAAAGTAAAATTTTTTACAAGTTTCTCCTAAAGATAATGTTACCAGCGTATTTTTCACTCCTAAGGTATAGCGCCAGCCGCGTAATCGGCAGCTCAATTGTCGAGCGGCGAGCGATAATGGAGGAACAATGGGTGTCACTTTGAGAATCGATCCAAAATGAACAAATTCCGACAACTATTTTATATTATGTTATTATATATTATGTTATTATATATTATTCTTTTATATATTATTTTGTATTATATTTCTTCAGATAACTATTAAAATTTGTCCTTATTATATTTTATATTTTATTAAGTACATATCCCCATGTGTAAATATGATATGCAAAAATGTAATAAATATAAATATAATGTTACAATTTCATGATTAAATTTTTCAGAAAAAGAGGTGATAATATCGTGCACGATAACATCGTGCACGAGTGCAAGCGATCAGACAGCGCTGGTCTATCATGTCAGATGTCCCTGGTTCGATCTCAGTAGGAAGAAAATCAAAATATTTACACTTGTGTCTCTTTCGGAAAAGTAAGAGAGTTTTCTTGCCTCCTGAGAGTATTCTTGCCCACAGAAATACCTCTCGAAAAATTCGTTCGGAACCTGCAATTAAAACTGTAGGTTCTATATACTTGTGACAGTTAAATTACCAGCGTGTGCACCACAGCGTGTGCGTATGAAAGAAATATAACACAGACTAGAGGCTTAAAAAAAAGAAGAAGAAGAAAAAGAGGAAGAAGAAGAAAAGGAAGAAGAAGAAAAGGAAGAGGAAGAAGAGGAAGAAGAAGAAGAAGAGGAAGAAGAGGAAGAGGAAGAGGAAGAAGAGGAAGAGGAAAAGGAAGAAGAGGAAAAGAAAGAAGAAGAAAAGAAAGAAGAGAAAGAGGAAGAAGAGGAAGAAGAGAAAGAGAAAGAAGAATAATAATTAAAAATAAAATTAAAGTGATAATCGTGTGACTCACTTCAACGGGAAAACAAAGAAGTTTATAAACATCGATTCACAATTTTCATGCGATCTAAATTAACATAAATCGTCCTCGGATTAATATCGTGTCAGTTATCTTGACGTATCGTTTGCAATTAAGCATTACAAAGTGATAAACAAGCAATGACAATAAATAATAATAAGAGAGTCAACCTATAACTATTTTAAAACTCAATCTTATTTTAACGTGACTAATAAGAAAGCATAAGAGTAATGCATTCTGTGTCTGTTTTCAAATATATGAAGCATTGTGAATTCAAGCATTTATTGAGAAATTTTTCCTTATCAAGAATTTGGACATTCTTCCAATCACATTCATGATTGAAACCAAGTCTGTGATCATTGATTCTTGTTACTATTGATATTGCAATGCTCAGATATTCTCATGGATAATTTTCGACTTGTTTGACTAACATACAACGCGTCGCAATGTTTATAAGAGATTTTATACACAACAATTTTATTGAAGAATTTTGGGAGAATGTTCTTCTGTACTTTTATGAATTTATTAAACTTATTCAAACTGAAGAAGAATAATTTTACATTAATGTTCTTCATAATAGTAAAAAATTTTCTTGGACATCAACAGAACATAAGGTAGAATGAATCATGGTGGACGTTCTTTGTTAATGATATCGTTATCAACATTATTCTCTTTCGTCCGTAGTTTGTGAAACAACATTTTTAGATGTGAATTGATTAAAAATAAAGTCAATCGGATAGTTATTATTTACAGGTATTGACTATAAATGACTATAAATTTGATTATAAATTTCATGTAATGAAATTTCGGACTTGAACTCTCTTAACTCTTCGCTCTTACATCAGTTAGATTTTCATTAGCCTTGTTCTAATGTTCTAATTATATATCATATAACTCTTTCCTAATTGTTCTTTGTTTATGTAAAAATTATTTGTTTATAACAATTAATTGCAAAATTAATTTTTGTATTTTTAATGTCAAAAATATTTTTTCATGCTCGGTTCTATTTACAATTGCCATTTTTTTGTTATTCTTGGTAATCTAGGCATGGATAGAAACGGCTTTTCATAATTTATTTATTTTTTACATAAACATAAAAAATTTTAAATATGCTTCTTTAGTTATTTTTCCCGTATCGTAAAATCGATTGGTGTAATCAGAATTTCTCTACAATCAATTTTTAACAATTGTTTATAACAATTTGTAGCAAAAAATTGATTTTTGCAATATGTCTCAGATATATAGTTATACAGAGCATAAGAAACTATACAACTTTTATATAAAACATTTTTGTATATATCTCATAATAGATATCTCATAATAGATTTTGTATATATCTCATAATAAGAGATATTTAAAAAAAACGATACAATCCATTTTCGAAGGGATGTTTCATTTCCTAAATCTCGAGATAAGCACAAAAAAAATATGAATCTAATATTTTTTCATATCCTACAACATATTTAAAGCTCAAGATTAATTAAAATTGACGAGATTCAATTCCGACGATTCCCTTGTCAGTACGGCATATGAAGTTTCTTTTACTTTTTGTGCGTATTGAACTTAACATTTTTATTAATAAAAAGTTACATTTTTATTAATAATAATAGAGTTAAACCAGTAATTATGGATCATTCTTTAAAAAAAAATTTATATTTTTTTATCCATGACAATATCAAAGTTACCAGGTATGTGAATATGAAATCGGAATTTTTTTATAGATAATACATATTTTGTTTATTGCATGAAAATGATAAAAAATATTTTATTCGAAGTATTGTCCATCGGTAGCTATACATTTTTTCCACCTGCTTGACAATTTGTGGATGCCATGCCAAAAAAATTGTTGCTTTTTTGAGCCAAACCAGTCCTCTAGCCATTTTTGTACATCTTCATAAGAAGTGAAGCGCTGCTGAGCAAGTGCGTGTCCCATCGATGCAAATAGTAATCGGACGGAGCCAAGTTTGGTGAGTAAGCCGCATGCGAAAGTATTTTCCAACCAAACGTCTCAAACGTTTTCTTGACCAGTTTTGCTGTGTATGATGGTGCATTATCATGAAGCAAAATCGCTTTGTATTGCCTTTTTTGATATTCCGATCGTTTTTCACAAAAGCTTGATTCAAATTGATCATTTGTTGTCGGTAGCGTTCAGTATTAACGGTTTCGGCAGGTTTTAGCAGCTCATAATAGACACACCTTTCTGATCCCACCAAACATAGAGCATTGTCTTCCGTCCATAGCAAATTGGCCTTGCAGTCGATGTCGATGGTTCGCCTGGAGTTACCCATGATCCCTGGAGTTACCCATGATACCCTTTTACGCTTAGGATTCTCAAAATATATCCACTTTTCACCACAATTCGATGGAGAAATGATTTTCTTTTGTACCTGGCGAGCAGCATTTCGCAAGTGGTTTTTCGATTTTCCTGCTGTCTTTCATTCAATTCATGTGGAACATTTTCCCATCTTCTGGATCTTTCCCATGGATTTCAAACATATGGAGATGGCTTTTCGTGTCACATTCAATTGATCCGCGAATTGTTGTTGAGTTTGAGCGTCATCTTCATCCAACAATGTTTGCAATTCGCTGTCTTCAAATTTTTTCGATGGTTTTCCACGTTCTTTGTTTCTCATGTCAAAATCGCCACTTTTGAATTTTTTAAACCACTCAAAGCACTGTGATTTATCAAGAGTATGCTCATCGTAAGCTTCGACAAGCATTCGATATGATTCTGCAACAGTTTTCTTCAAATGGTAAGAAGAAACAGAAAATCTATGCTGTCCGCAAATCGTAGTTTCCAGGCACAAAATTTGACATGTTCAACACTATTACAAACTATACTGTTGTATGAAACTTATATTGTTGTGAGTTGAAAATCTTTGTCAGATATCAGAACAAGGAAATGGCATCAATGGCGCCGTCTGACGGCAACTACATTGACAGCTATGGCCATCTATTGGTAAATTCCGGTTTCATAGTTACATACCTGGTAATAAGATAGTTAACAATCATGCTTGATCATACATATATATATATATATAGGTTTTGGATAATTTTATTCTATTTCATTATTGTTTTATATATTTTAATTTGAATTAAATAAAGTAATAATAATCCATAATTAAATCCCATGTCCCAACAAATGCCAAATATTTTTGGAAAGTTGAAATATTCATAAAATGTTCCTAAAATCCTCAAAAAACGTTCCAAGAATACTTCAAAATATTCAGAATATTTACATAATGTTTATGTAAAAGAAACATTCAAATGTCAGTTAAAAATTTCATTTATCTATTGTTACATATTTCAAGAATGTTCCATATATATTTCGCAAAATTTTAATTTTTCCAAAAATTTCAGATCAGATCGTCTGTAAATCAATTTTTAAACAAAATCTTACTTTGAAAAATACATTTAATATATTTTTGTCTTGAAGCTCATTTCACAGACGAAGTGCGCTTCTTATATTCCTTCTTTTCCAGGTAATTCTTGTTTATGAGTAAATGCTCTTTACTCGTCGCGGTCCTCTATCGAGAGAAATGTGTGATCGCTCGGTCACGATTTTCGTAAAATATATAATGAGTATTCACATAATATTCTGAATATTAACATCGACATTTGCACATTCTGCGACGATTCTTTTACTATTCCGAAACATTCGATACATTGGTAATAATACGAATAAATCGAACTTTCTGTTAATATTTAACGTTAGCAAGGACTAATTGCGGATCAATTTATCAAATGCTTTACCCTTTTTGGTGGCATTATTACATCCCATAACAATAGTAAAAATATCGTAATATGTATAATGAAATTATAATTGATGATCCCCATCTAGTTCTAGGGTCTAATACTGGATGCAATGTTAACATATTCAAGTTTATTAAAAATTAATGATAGTTAAAAATCAATGATAATTAAAATAAATAATTAAAATAAATTAATGAAAATTAAACATTTAGCAATAAAAAACAATTAAATTATGAATTGTAACACTTTTTGCATAAAAATATGTATACTATTTTATACTTTATTTTAATACTTAAAACAAATAAATCTATTCGGGATCATTTGTAAGATTTGATAAATTTTTAAACATTTCTATGTTTATTCCTAAATTTATGCAATAAAAGAATTATAACATAATGATTAAACAACAATGTCTGCGGACACATTTAACTTCAAAAACTACTTTTCATTCAGTTGAAGTTAAATGTGTCCGCATTTTTTTTCATGAAATCTAATGCTATTTACTATCTATTATAAAAACCATAAGGTAATTCTTATAACATTACACTTTGAATGAATTTTTAAAGATATATTAGTTAATTTCGCGCACATTTAATTAGTTCCTGACATCAATAATATGTGTAGCGCTTTATGTTAACATTGATAAACTTTTTTTTTTACATTAAGGGATACCTTTTCAATATCTTGATCATGATATATGTTGTCAAGATTATAACTCTGAATAACCTCCAATAAGTTTTTAGCTATTATAATTACTATTCGTTAAAAAGGTATTAAAAGAAGTTTAAAAAAATAACGTCTCTTTCCTACTATATATAGAACAAAAATTTTCTGCTTTACTTAGATTTGCTTTAAGATTAGGTTTAACAGATTTTTCCTGCTTTAAAAAAATTTCCTTTAAAGAACATATAAATGTAATTTTTAATATTAGGTGTACAACTTTGCTTCCGCCGTTTTCCTATAGATGGTTTTAGCGGTAAGTGGTGGTCGAAATAAATAGATCACAGACGTCATACAATAAACTTGGACATCTGTCAACATACCCCCATAGAAACATTAGTCGATTTGTGTCTGTATCATAAAGTTATTCTCGATTGAAAATGTCAGTTTACGAGCCAAATTCTCGTCATTTGCGAGAGGTTTTAATTTTTTGCTTCAATATGAAGAAATCTGCAGCTGAGGCTCATCGAATGGTCTCAAATACTTATGGTGAGGCCGCTATTAGTGAAAGAACGTGTCGTGAGTGATTTCAATGCTTCAAGAACGGTGATTTTGATGTCAAAGACCGGCATAGCGGTTGAAGAGAGAAGGTTTTCGAAGATGCAGAATTGGAGGCATTACTTGAGCAAGACTCGTGTCAAAATCAAGAAGAATTGGCACGATCATTGGGAGTAATTCAACAAGCCATTTCAAAACGCCTCAAAGCCATGGGAATGATTCAGAAGCAAGGAAATTGGGTGCCGTACGAATTGAAGCCGAGAAATGTTGAACGGCGTTTGTTTGCTTGTGAACAGCTGCTTGAAAGGCAAAGACGGAAGGGATTTCTGCATCGCATTGTGACTGGGGACGAAAAATGGATTCATTACGATAATCTCAAGCGCAGAAAATTATGGGGAGTTCCCGGCCATGATTTCTTCCACGTCGACGGCCAAACCGAATATTCACGGCTCCAAGGTCATGCTTTGTATTTGGTGAGACCAGCTCGGCGAAGTGTATTATGAACTGTTAAAACCGACTGGAACAATCACAGGCGATCGGTATCGAATGCAATTGATGCGTTTGAGCCGAGCATTGAAAGACAAACGACCGCAATACAACGAGAGACACGATAAAGTGATTTTGCAGCATGACAATGCCCGACCATGTTGCGAAAGTGATCAAGACATATTTGGAAACGTTGAAATGGGAAGTCCTACCCCACCCGCCGTATTCTTCAGACGTTGCTCCCTCTGACTATCACTTGTTTCGATCAATGGCACACGGCCTGGCTGACCAGCACTTCCGGTCTTATGAAGAAGTAAAAAATTGGATCGATTCGTGGATAGCCTCAAAAGATGATCAGTTTTTTCGACGCGGGATTCGTACGCTACCCGAAAGATGGGAGAAAGTAGTGGCCAGCGATGGACAATACTTTGAATCATAAATGTATAACCAGTTTTTTACAATAAAGAATTTCGGAAAAAAAACGGCGGAAGCAAAATTGTACACCTAATATTATAGCAAAATATTATCCATATCTCTATTTTAATAAAATATAATAAAACTTGTTTTGTGTGGAAAATCGTGTCCCTTGGCAGAGGAGAAGTGGGATGAAAGTCGCTTCGCGTAGAAAGTCATGCGCTCTTAAGCGCTATATGATAATTATATAATAACTATTAATAATAACAAAAATTATGAGAAAACGTATTCAAAGAAAATTTTTATTTTTAAAGCAGGAAATCTATTGGGAGTACAAATCGGTCCATTTCCCTAAAGATTGCTTGAGCTGTTGTGAATGTGACAGCTGATTTTGGCGGTTTCAGAGAGGTTATACATCTGCTAATAATATTCAGTTTATATCGCTTTGAGTTTCATAAAAAAACCTTGATTTTTACTATGTTTGAAATGTCAAATTTTGTGTTAACCAAGCAGCATTTACGGGAGGTTTTGATTTTTTGCTTTAATTGGAAGAAAAGTGAAGCCCGTCGAATGCTTGTCGAAGTTTATGGTGACACTGCTCCAACTGATAAATAGGGAATGGTTTCGACGTTTCAAAGATGGAGATTTCAGCGTTGAAGACAAGCCTCGTTCTGGACAGCCAAAAAAATTCGAAGACAAAGAATTAGAGGCATTACTCGAAGAAGATCAGAGTCAAACGCAAGAGGAGCTTGCAGAATCATTGGGGGAGTAACTCAACAAGCCGTTTCTGGGAATGATTCAAAAACAAGGAAATTGAGTGCCTTATGAACTGAAACCGAGAGACATTAAAAGGCGATTTTTCATTTGCGAACGACTGATTCAAAGACAACATAGAAAAGGCTTTTTGCATTGGATTGTGACTGGAGATAAGAAATGGATATTCTACGACAACCCCAAGAAGAAAAAATACTATGCTAAACCCGATCAATTGTTGCCATCGACCTCAACATCAACACCACGGCCGAACATTCATGATTCGAAGATCATGCCCTGAGATCAAAAGGGTCTTATTTATTATGAGTTGCTGAAACCTGGCGATTCCATTACGGGCGATCAGTATCGGCTACGATTGATTGATCCGTGCATCGTTTGAGCCGTGTATTGCGAGAAAAACGGCTGGAATACGGGCAAAGACATGATAAAATTATTCTTCTTTATGACAACGCTCAGCCAATTTGGAACCGTTCAAATGGGATGTTTTACCGCACCTCCCATATTCTCCGGACATTGCTTTTTCTGATTACTGGTTGTTCCGAAGGATGCAGCAAGTCACCGGTTCACTTCTTTCGCAGAAATCGAAAATTGGCTCCAAAATTGAATCGCCTCCAAAGACGAGTCATTATTTCGAAATGGAATTCGAAAATTGCCTGAGAGATGGGAAAAAGTAGTAGGCAACTATGGACAATACTTTAATTGATTTGTTCATTCATTTTGTTTTGAAATAAATGCACAAAAAAAACGGACCGAATTAATTTGTTTCCAATATTTTAAAACAGAAAATTTTTGTTCTATATATTTTGTTCTATAGAAAGGTAGAAAAGAGACGTTATTTTTTTAAACTTATTTTGTTAATAATTTTTTAACGAATGGCGACCACTGCTAAAACCTGTTACAGGTTATTCAAGATCATCGAAGATGATCCCCTAATGTAAAAGTTTACCTTTTTATCTTATGGTTTATGTTTATATTTCTTAATGTTTGCATTAAAAAAAAATGTAATAATTAATTTTTATGCGATATTTTTCACAATATATTCAGGTATGTATGTAACAAATTATAGAATACTGAAAGATTAAAAGAGTTAGACATGCATATTATTTGACAGACATTACCATTATAAAAAATCGTTTACCTAACAGTATAAGGAATAATCCCATAAGTACCGAAGATACAATTAGCAATATTCGCCGTCCGACTACGTCTATTAGACACATCGCTAGGAAACAAGACAATATTTGTACTCCACCAATAAGGACGGTTTGTTCGCTTCCAGTTAAATCACCTGATCCACCAACATTGAAGAGTGTTAAAGCGTAGAAAATCATAATATTAACGCCGCTTAATTGTTGAGCCAGGAACGCAAAAAAGCATGCAAAGAAAGAACTAAGAACGTATCGGTTTTTAAGGACATTTATTGTAATCTGTAAAAAAAAGTATCTTTAAATTTTATGCACGTACATTATAATAAAAAGCAACTTTATGAAATTTTAAAATAATTTTTAGAGCGAAAGGCTTATTTTATTACAACATTTATCTTTTAGAGTAACTCCGGCAAATACGCTGCGGTGAGATTTACGCCGCAAAAGTCAGAAAAAATAGAAGAAGTGGAGGTAATTTGCCCGCAACTACTCTGTTACAGTGTTGCCTTTATGTTATATTAATATATTAGTATTGTATTATGATTTCTTACTGTTAATATTAATGAAATTATTGTGAGTTGAATCGATTTGTTACTGTTAAATAGCGCCATTATAAATCATAATCTAATAAAATGATTACTGTAGATCGTGCAAAAGACTTAGTGGTTATTTCGTAATACATGAGTGTAGAGGAATAGTAAAATATGTTGTATAACAAAATATAAGTTTGCTCTTGTATTTTTTGTTTAATTTATTGTCTTTATTGTATATCCCATCTGTTTGAGTATATGGTATTTTTAACAGGCGGGATTTATGCCTAAAGCATACAAAGTGCGCAGATTGAATTCAGTGCACTAAATACAATAAACGCATTACATGAAATATGTACCTCATATCATAACACTTGTAATATATCCTGGAAGATTGTAATTATTATTTATTACTTCATATATATATTTATCATTCTTATTCCTTAATAAACCTTTAAAAACATTTTATAAGTTATTGTGTAATTTTACGTCTTATTTATATATTATTTGAAAATGTCTTATGAGACATATCTTCCCCCCTCCCCCTATGAATAGCCATATCCCATCTCTATGGGATATATGGTAAAAATGCAAGGGTTTAAAAAATTCATTTTTTAATATATCTGTGATGAAATATAAATATTTTGGATTTCTAATTTTTTTTCATAATAATAAACAAAGTTTTACTAATAGTTCGTTACTTTAAATACAGTAAATAATACTTAATAAATTAAGTTTTTGATAGATATGGTATATACCGGAGTTACTCTATGTAAAAATACTTATTTTAACCTTTAACTACAAAACATTTTAATTTATTTGTATAATAATCTGCAATATTTAATTTTAACTTATATATCCTGCTTAAAATTTATTATAGAAAACTAAAATTTATTATAGAAGTTTTCTATAGTTTTTCTATAGTTTTTAATGAATGTTTTGAATCGATAAATCTTCAACCATAATTGTTTTCTATGTAAAGTAATGTATAGTCTTCAACAATTTCCAATAGGGATTCCATTTGTCAATTAATACCTAGATACCAAAATGCAAATATGATTCAAATATAAGAAATAAAAAAATCAAAGCCTTTTTTTTTCTCATATTTACGTTATATATTCATCATGAGTAATATACACCGAACATTTATACGCATGTACATATTTCTAAAAACGCACGAGGTTTCAGCAAGGTTAGATTCTAAGACCTGTGGAGTGGTAACCTTAGATGCTAACCCTGAGCTATAATCGCATGTGTATAAACAATTTATTATTATCGAATAACAATTCATCTGTTATTCGATTTCTCGTATAAGCTATTTAGGTAATTATTTAAAGACGTTCCTCATTTCAATGAAATTATGCTTATTTGACGCGTTTTCATTCAAAACAAAAGACTGCTCTATTCTTGCTATGTGCGAAAATTTACTCTCTAAAACTGAAAAAGTGAGATTTCTCAAAACGAGTGAAATCCAAGTGCAACTAAAATCCAAAATTTAGCCTGTATATTTCGAGTGATCCATTACCATCACTATAATTAGGCATTAAGTTATGCTTCATAAAATGTAGTGAAATCGCTCCAATAGAGTGAAAAAGCACTTTTTTTCTAATATATAGATCCACTCTGCAAAGAATGCAAAGTAAAAGGAGAAGGTAAATGTTAATTTAGCATTCGTTACGTTGCTTCTATACGAGGTTACATGGCTTCTTCTTCTTTGCGTTCAGGCGTGGTCGAGAAGTGAAAACTACCTCTCTGATTTTGAGTCTGATTTTCGTTTATTGCAATGGCTTGGATACAATAGAATTTGATTTTTTAAAATAATATATATTTAAAAAATTGATAAATATATAGTATAGGGGACTCCCCCAATGATCTTGACCTTGACATATATTGTCAAGGTCATGATCATGAATGACTTTAAGAAAATTTTAACTCGTTAAAAAGTTATTAGGTATACAACTTCCGCCGTTTTTCTATAGATGGCTTTAGCGGTAAGTGGTGGTCGAAATAAATAGATCATAGACGTACAATAAACTTGGGCATATGTCAACATAACCCCATAAAAACATTAGTCGATTTGTGTCTGCATCATAAAGTTATTCTCGATCGAAAATGTTAGTTTACGAGCCAAATTCTCGTCATTTGTGGGAGGTTTAATTTTTTGCTTCAATATGAAGAAATCTGCGGCTGAGGCTCATCGAATGCTCTCAAATACTTATGGTGAGGCTGCTATTAGTGAAAGAACGTGTCGTGAGTGGTTTAAACGCTTCAAGAACGGTGATTTTGACGTCCAAGGTCATGCTCTGTATTTGGTGGGACCAGCTCGGCGTAGTGTATTATGAACTGTTAAACGACTGAAACAATCACAGGCGATCGGTATCGAACGCAATTGATGCGTTTGAGCCGAGCATTGAAAGACAAACGGTCGCAATACAACGAGAGACACGATAAAGTGATTTTGCAGCATGACAATGCTCCACCCCATGTTGCGAAAGTGGTCAAGACATACTTGGAAACGTTGAAAGGGAAGTCCTACCCCACCCGCCGTATTCTCTAAACATTGCTCCCTCTGACTATCACTTGTTTCGATCAATGATCGAACACACGGCCTGGCTGACCAGCACTTCCGGTCTTATGAAGAAGTAAAAAATTGGATCGATTCGTGGATAGCCTCAAAAGATGACTAGTTTTTTCGACGTGGGATTCGTACGCTACCCGAAAGATGGGAGAAAGTAATGGCCAGCGATGGACAATACTTTGAATCATAAATGTATAACCAGTTTTTTACAATAAAGAATTTCGGAAAAAAAACGGCGGAAGCAAAGTTGTACACCTAATATAAATAAAAAAAAAATTAAGAAATAATGAATATCATATCTCTTTTCCATCATGTAAAACAGAAATTTTTCGCTTTGAAGTACTGAAAATTTATAGTTTTCGTTATGTGCACTATAGATTTTCAATACTGACAATGAATTTTGAAACATAGTCTCTGTAGATGCTTATACACAATAAATGACAACAGAGAAAAGTATCTTGTTCGAAGCCTGGCCTGGTCTTTCTTCCGAGTTGATAGACTTCCATCCTACCACTGAGCCACACAGCCCTGATGCTAATAGCTTCTGTGTTGTGCCTATTTCCTCTAAATTTCTTATAATAGAGTCTATAGGATTTATACAGCATGTATATATAGGATAAAATAGAAAATATTTCTACAAAGTTTTACACAGGAATCTATGGCATTCGGTCCTTGAAAAGAGGCTCCTATAAGATCGCATGGAAAAAAGAATAATGTGCACATTGATGCAATCCTAAATAATATACAGGATGTCCGTGTTTAGGATTATTTTCGTGTGCATATAAAGATTAAACTGAGTCAAAAAGTCCTCATACTGTTTTTGTAATTTTCACAATAGTTAGTTTCTAAAAATTGTCGAATAAGCGGATAAAATCGACGTATAAGACAACTTTAAGATATTTTTCAGAGTTTTTTGTGACATATTTTAAAGATGTTTTTCAAAGAACCTTTAAAGTTGTCTAATGCGTCGATTTTGGATATTCTGTTCATTGGGTAATTGCAAAAATTGCAAAGTGGTAGAGGAACTTTCTGTTCAGTTTAGTCCACTCTATCTGCACATAAAAATAATAAATATTTTGAGATATCCTGTATAATCCCAAAATAGTCACAAATATTCTGAGACACTCTGTCCCTACAATTTATATATTAGATTGTGTACTATTGTACTACTATTATGGCACAAAATGCTATAATAGTAGTACTCGACTAATGTAATTCCACGTAAAAATCTAAGATATTAAGTGTACAACTTTGCTTCCGCCGTTTTCCTATAGATGGCTTTAGCGGTAAGTGGTGGTCGAAATAAATAGATCATAGACGTCATACAATAAACTTGAGCATCTGTCAACATAACCCCATAGAAACATTACTCGATTTGTGTCTGCATTATAAAGTTATTCTCGATTGAAAATGTCAGTTTACGAGCCAAATTCTCGTCATTTGCGGGAGGTTTTAATTTTTTGCTTCAATATGAAGAAATCTGCGACTGAGGCTCATCGAATGCTCTCAAATACTTATGGTGAGGCCGCTATTAGTGAAAGAACGTGTCGTGAGTGGTTTCAACTCTTCAAGAACGGTGATTTTGACGTCGAAGATCGGCATAGCGGTGGAAGAGAGAAGGTTTTCGAAGATGCAGAATTGGAGGCATTACTTGAGCAAGACTCGTGTCAAAATCAAGAAGAATTGGCACGATCATTGGGAGTGACTCAACAAGCCATTTCAAAACGCCTCAAAGCCATGGGAATGATTCAGAAGCAAGGAAATTGAGTGCCGTACGAATTGAAGCCGAGAGATGTTGAACGGCGTTTGCTTGTGAGCTGCTTGAAAGGCAAAGACGGAAGGGATTTCTGCATCGCATTGTGACTGGGGACGAAAAATGGATTCATTACGATAATCCCAAGCGCAGAAAATTATGGGGAGTTCCCGGCCATGATTTCTTCCACGTCGACGGCCAAACCGAATATTCACGGCTCCAAGGTCATGCTCTGTATTTGGTGGATCAGCTCGGCGTAGTGTATTATGAACTATTAAAACCGACTGAAACAATCACAGGCGATCGGTATCGAATGCAATTGATGCGTTTGAGCCGAGCATTAAAAGACAAACGGCCGCAATACAACGAGAGACACGATAAAGTGATTTTGCAGCATGACAATGCCCGACCATGTTGCGAAAGTGGTCAAGACATATTTGGAAACGTTGAAATGGGAAGTCCTACCCCACCCGCCGTATTCTTCAGACGTTGCTCCCTCTGACTATCACTTGTTTCGATCAATGGCCTGGCTGACCAGCACTTCCGGTCTTATGAAGAAGTAAAAAATTGGATCGATTCGTGGATAGCCTCAAAAGATGACCAGTTTTTTCGACGCGGGATTCGTACGCTATCCGAAAGATGGGAGAAAGTAGTGGCCAGCGATGGACAATACTTTGAATCATAAATGTATAACCAGTTTTTTACAATAAAGCCTCGAATTTCGGAAAAAAACGGCGGAAGCAAAGTTGTACACCTAATATATACATATAATTTGGTATCCAAATTACATATAACATTTAACTTGATACTAATTGTTGATATCAAATCTTTTTTATAAATACTACATAAAATTTTGAGGAATTTCACTTGGCGTCAATTTTGATATCAAACCTTTTATACATATCATTAGAATTAAGTAAATAATAAGAGACAATACCATTTTTGTTTTACCTTTTAATTTGATAGAATTTAACTTGATTAGTTATGATTGCAGCATATGGATTTTAATTTTTCATTTGATACATTAATTTTTTTCGAAGAGTAATAATTTTTGACATAGAATTAAAGTTGCCATTACTTACAATAGATTGGAATAAGAAGACATTCAATAAGAAGAATATCTTTGAAGAAAAATTAAAACTTCTATTAATTGAGTTGGATACTTAGTATTACATACAAAAATCCTAACAGCACAAAATATTCTCAAGATCATCCTGAATATGTTCCACGATATTTTAAGAACATTTTAAGGACATTCGATATTTTAGACATTTTAAGGAATTGTAAAGAGAAAGATATCACATAAACAGAGTGATTCTATATTTCAGTTTATTTATGCGATATCTTTCTCTTTATAATCATTTTTCAATAACATAATGACCGACATGATGATTTCATTTGTGTCAAAAATACTTTTACGAACAAGAGCAGAAAAATCTCGTAAATATGATATGAACTGCACAATTAAATTTAGAATTGCAATATAAATTTTGTAAATATATATAGAAATATAATATTCTAATAGCAACATGTAACGTTATGAAATATAAATTTTGTAAATATATAGAAACATAATATTCTAATAGCAATATGTAACGTTATGCAGTATGCAGCAATATGTACGAAATGATCATATATGTCACCTTGAAGAATATTTTTAAAAGCTATAGGTCCTATATGTAAAAGCAGCTGTCGATATTCTGATTTTCCATAATTTCACCAAAATCAGTGATCGAGGCTTTCGTACAAACTCAGAGGATACGTGTATTTTTAATATATTTTCTAAATTTGATGATTTTACATTTTCTATTCTCTAAATTTTATATTATATTCACAAGTACAATAATCGTCGCATAATTTCTAGACAAATCAAATGCATATAATCTAACAGTACATTATTTATTAGATCAAAATTTGAATTTCTTCACTAGTCGATATTCCAATGTGATGATGTTCATCGTTTTTTAATCTAAAGTCAAGATTTATTTTCAATGAAGCATTTATTTGAAGAAAACAAACTTTATTACAACGGAAATCACCTTCTGTTATACATTTGGTACAACTTGAATAACCAATGTATCCCTTAATTTATAAAATGAATGCTTTTTCTGAAGCATTATACATATTATGGAATTTATACATTGAATGCGTTTATTAATAACAATTTATTACATAATAATTTTGTTTCCTCTATAAACTCTTTTAAAAATCATCGGATTACAAGGTTTCTGTTTATCGTAATATATTCTAATAATAAAAACTTATTTTGATTCTCTTATGGAACCCAAAATTGGCCATAACTGCTGTTATGAGGATTTTGATAATGGTAATCCATCAATATTTATAGATATTTTTATTAGTTATATTTATAGGAGCAGATAAAAAAACTTTTCTATGACTTCAATAAACCAAAGTGATAATATCGCCCCAGCACAATTTCTAACATCAGTATTTCTTGGAGTATGCAAAAGTGTCCTGGGATCAGATGGTATATTAGAATGACATTTATTATGTATAAACTGCTTTATATCTTTTAAAAGACTACGTAATGATAAGTGGAATAGTTTCTATAATTGTCCAAGTAGCAAGAAATTTTTGAAATCAATTTTATTTTCAACATTTTATTATCTTCATTTTTTCATTGTTTAGATTGTTTCTCTTTTGTTGCTCAAATAAATACAAATTCATTTTCTTCTTCTTCTTCTTTTTGTTCTTCTTTTTCTTCATTGCTTGAAGATTGATTTTATTTAAATCATTAATTTCAATATTATTTGATAAACCTGCGTCAGCTCGATCGTCAGCACCTCATATCTTCGACATAAAAATTATCACTAACTTCAGATGCCGGTAAATGAGATACATTATAGATACTGATGATGCGGCAGATATTACATGATGTTGATGATATATTTAAAGCTTCAAATCATGTCAATTTCTAATTTTCGAATTTTATGTTGCGTTGAAGAATTGTATCAAACATTTTTTCATGTGATATCTTAACCTCAAATGTTTTGCTTAAAAAAATAAATATATAGATCTAATAATATTTAATCTTTTTCATTGATTCGTTAAGTATTAATTCGCAAAATATGATAGTATATAAGAATAATGTACTATTATATAACTTAAATAAATAAAAATCCAATAAAATACATATCTTATAATTTAACTATAAAAATGGTAATTAGCCAGAAAAGTCTCCTCACTTTCAAATTTGATAAAATTATACTCGACGCGTTTTTATACGAAAAAATCTAGTCGCAAAAGGTGCAGAACTATCTGACAAAGCGATTAATTAAAGTTGACGAGTATTAATTAAGGTTTTTTTTTTATTAAGGAATGTTTCCCTTGAGGGGGAAGAGGATGGCGCCTTCAACTCTAATCTATGGACTATATGGCACAAAACTAAATCTAATTCAAAATAGAACTAAGAAAAAAGAAAAAATATGACGAACATAAATCTATGTAACAACTTTAAATAACTCTTTCAGTTCTCTTGATAAAATTAAAAATAACTCTTAATGTTGACTAATCCTCTGCTTTAAGCTTTGAGTTCAAAAACATCGACATGATGAAATACTTTTTTTAACCTTAATTCCTGATTTAACATTCCTGATTTAAGCTCTCAAATCATCATATCTATTACATAAATAACATGATTCAAATTCTTTCTATCATTCACATTCACATCGCTCATTATTTACAAAATTCTTCTTTGCTAAAGAAACCCCTAAGTTACAATAATGATTAGATCTAATCCTATTTACAAAATACTGCTCCGCATTTAATTCACTAAAACCAAGATTTCGTTTTATTATATCATAATAATTATCAAAATAAAATTTTCCTTTATACATCGCCTCTTTTCTTATTATCACATTGTGATGTTATGACTCAAATAGGTCATACCCAAAATCTACGTCTGCAGAATTTTTGCAGACCAGTAGTTAAAGCAACACAAATCAAGTCACTTTTGATTTTAAAATCGATGACATACTTTATTTTAAAATGTAACCATGCACATTAATTCGGCCTAATTTGTAAATATAAAAGCGTAAATATAAAAGCCTTGAATACCTCGGCGCCGTTCCGAAAAGAACCATGCTCCGAAAAGAAGGCTGGCTTATATTAATTGGAAGACTTCGAGCCCTTATCAAACGACATCACCACATCCAATCTGTGATTCCACGCTCTGAGCGACAGCCTTGTATTCTGAGCAGTACAACATTTGGTGGCAGCGATGGGATACAGCTTTACCATATCTATCAACACAGCATATGGTAGCCATCGACCCCGTAACGGTAAAATGGTTCATACATGGCATAACCACTGTGGAGTGACCGTGCGCTTGACCCTGCCGTCATTGCCCCCTTTCCTCGGGGGGGGGGGGGCTATGGCGATAGGCGAGGGACACTTCTGGGGCTGGCACGGCTCGGATTAATTAATTGATTTCAGGCCATGGCGGAATCAGGGTATCTAACAGATGGATGAATAATTATAATTTTATAATTTTCAGCTCACATCAAACATGGATGGATAAATGCTCAAATGATGAACGTTTCCAAATAATGGCGCTCGTTCAAAGATCAAGGTGTAGGAAGTCGTGCTGAGGGTGCATGACTGCGGAACGTAAACAGAGCAGTCTCGAACGGCGCCTCCAGGGTATCTGTCGCCCCCCTGGAGTGGTCAGACCTAGTGGCGTATAGGTGGGTGAGCCACTTGACTTCTCTTCTCCACTAAGAAGGAAAAATAAATAATTATATGGAAGCCAAAAATAAAAAAATAAAACAAAACTTGAACACCAAGGCTGGAAAAATAGCAAGATTAGCAAGAGTCAAAGTGTCAGGATAGTCATCTTAGAGAGGTGCGACGCTTGAAAAGAGCCAAAAAGGGTAGTAAGCAAACTTCGCGCTGTCAAAATACTCCTAGAACGATGCGATAATCTGATGAAGCAATACGCACACCGACAGAAAAGGCAAGTGGCGAAAATAGACAAATGATATCATCGTGAAGTCAGCATAGTCCTACAAAGATGGCACGCAAAGACAAGACACTCAAGCGGCATCACTCTCCGGCTTCAAGCTAGCAAGAGTCAGGATACTGCAGCTGAATACAGGGCGGTCAGCTGCGGTAATAGGCGAGATACGTCAGTTTGTTGCCGAAAAGCAACTTGATATCCTGTTATTACAGGAATCATATGTCAGGAAGCAGGGCGAGAGCTACACCCTTTATGGATTAGGAACGGGAAAGTTGTTGCAGTGCGCTCAGAACACCCGTGGGCGTTGGTAGCGGTCAGCAATTCCCGATTGCAGATGATATTTGTCTCGCAGCTTAGCACGACCCACTGTATGTGTTGTGTGTGTGCGGAAGTGCAAGCCCCTGGCCTATCAATATACGTCGTGTCATTTCCAATACAGCGACGAAATTGAGAGCCACCTCAAGCATCTCGAAAGGGTGTTTCATTCTCTAAGGGGCGAGAGAATCATAGTGGCGGTAGATACTAACGCACGATCGTCGGTCTGAGACTGACGAGAGAGGAAGTTCAAAATCCTCATCCGTGTGTTTGGCTTTGAAGTAATAAATGAAGTCCATCAAGAACCCACCTTCGAAACGAGGAGGAGATCGTCTTTCATAGACGTGACTCTAGTGCCCCTCAAATAAGCCAAATCATCAGCACATGGAAGATGAGGCGAGAATGGACAACCAGTGACCATAATCCCGTGGAGATCGGACTGAGGGAGCCAAAAACGGCGAATGATTGCAGAACTGCAAATAATAGGTTCGATATACGGCGACATACGGCGGGCCGAGCTGGGAGCGATTCAGTAAGAGCCTAGAAAGATCTATCCGAGTCAAAACTTGGAGCCCTCGGCCCCAGGAAGAAGCAGAAAAGATGGTTGAAGAATTACAACAGGTAATATTAGAGGCATACGAAATATCGATGCCGAGGAAAAGAGCCTTTAGGAAGTCAAATCCGTGGTGGGTAGAAGAACTAACGAAAATGAAAAAAGAGGTGAGTCGAAAAAGAAAAACGATCCAAGGATTAAGATGATCAAGGAACCAAAGGACTGAAGCTGAAACGATCAGTAAAGAAAGAATATCAAAAATCCCTACGCCAATACAACAGAACGGAGAACAAAATATGAAAGCTGAAAAAAGTTTGTTACAAGTGTGGTAATGAAAAGCCCATGGGGCTTTATATATAAACAGCAGGCGAATAAGCTAAAAATAGAAAAGGTCATAAGCATATTCAGAAGAAGAGTATATGACAAAGACCGTAGAGGAAATGGCACAATGTCTGTTGGATGCATACATACCAAACGACTTAAGCCACGAAGACACGCAAGAACAAGGCGTAATTAAAAGACTGGTAAGAATAGCGCCAGATACAACGGATGCCCCATTCTTCACGGGGTAAGGAAATGACCACAGCGGTCAAAATATTTAAGGACGATAAAGCTCCAGGCATGGACCTAATAGAAGTTAAAGTACTAAAAATATCGGTAAGAGAAATCCCCGAGCTATTCCTAAGAGTATTCAATGGGTGCCTTCAGTGGGGCGTCTTTCCTGCAATCTGAAAGGAGGGCTTATTACGAATCCTTCTGAAGGGCGAGACAAACAAAGACGTGAAAGACCCAAAATTCTATAGATCAATATGCCTCCTCCCTGTAATAGGGAAACTCTTTGAGAAGCTTCTCAAAATGAGCCTAACAAATACGGCATTGGCGCCGAGAAGGGTCTCCAATCGGCAGTTCGGATTGTCGGACAGGTCGACAGAGGATGCAATCGTGGAGCTGCAGCGGGCAGTCTCTGCCTCTGAAGGGAGATACACTGTGACGTTGCTCTTTGACATTTCCGATGCCTTTGACAACGTCTGATGGTCCTTAGTGTTGCAAGGATTGAAGTCGAGGGAATGCCCTAAGAATGTCTTCGAAGTTCTTCGACAAAAGGCGAGTAAGCATCTCGATAGGAGATTCAAAAGTATCAAAGTGGGCAACTAGAGAATGTTCGCAGAGCTCGATGCTCAGGCACTTGCTGGAACTTAATGCGATGAATTGCTAAGGATGTTAGAGATACAGGCTAAAGATCGATTCATAGCATACGCAGACGATCTTATTATATTGGTAAGCGGCAACTCCCGAAGGGAGATAGAAGCTGGCAGCCAGATATTGGTAGATTGTCGAAATCGTGGTAAATCGGCCAAATTTCAAATCTCCAAGCGAAAGACTGAAGCAATCTTACTCAGAAGCGAGGAATTAAGAAGGACCCAAGTCGATAAACAGGGAGGAGTGCGCCAAGATTGAAGGCCAAAAAGAAGAAGAAGAAGAATAGACTTCAAAAGTAGCCCACCCACTGTTAGGATAGATGAGACAAAAATAAGATTCAAAGACTCGGTTAGGTACCTTGTGTTCATTTCGATAGAGGTATGCGAATCACATTGCAAATATTTAAAGAGTAAATTAGGAGTACTTTTCAACAAGCTTGGTAAGCTGGCAAAATCCCAATGGGGCCTTAAATGCAGAACGCTATCTACAACCTACTGGGGAATGTTCATCCCAGTGGTCGCATATGCGGCCGCGGAATAGGCCGACCTGTGTACTGTGAAAGATAAGAAACTTCTTAGGGCTGTGCAGCGCGAAGTGCTTATAGCACATACAAGCGCATACCGCACAGCATCGTGGGAATCGCTCTGCATGGTAGCAGGACAAACTCCCATCGACCTACTTTTATATGAGCGCAGAGCCCTATTTGAGATAAGAAAAGGCAAGGACATAGAGATAAATGGAACCGTACTCGGAAAAGATACGAAAAACGTAAGAAAATTAATAAGGAAAGAGATAACAAAGATGTGGCAAACTAGATGGGAAGTCTCGACAAAGGGTCGAGTAACATTCACCTTCTTCAATAACATACAAGAAAGGCTTCAAGCTAAATGAGTTCAGCCCAACTACGCAGATTCTAATTGGGAATGGCAACTTCCATGCGAAACTCTCACAACTAGGGATTATTGAAAGAAGGTCATGCAAATGTGGAGCTAAAGATGACACAGTCTGGAACTTCATCTTAGAGTGCCCAGAATTCGAAGCGCAAAGAATTGCCTTTCGATATTGTTCCTCATAACGAATGGAAACTGCCTGAGGCGATACAATTCTTAGTGTCAAACGCCGAAGCATTCGTTGACTTCTCTAAAGAATCATTATGGATAAAGCAATCTCAAAAAGAGGATTAGACTCTGGGATTGTTCACCAAGATAGGGTCGATGCTTTCAAAGTGGTACGCGAAGCTCAGTCAAGGGAGACCTGCCTCTCATTACAGGAAAATCCCTGACAAAAGAAAACCGTATCATTACGATAAACACACGTATCAATGAACAGTTTAGGGAAATATAACATAATAATTGTTATTACAAGGTCAGGGCATGCGTCTGCCATGCAGACTAGGCCAAGCAAACTATAAGTACTAACTGTACTTCTACTGTAAGTCGAAAATTTTTGTAAATCGCGTGAATGTTGGACAATACTGATAATTTTCTACCGAACGCATCGTGGTTATTAAATCCACAAGCACAGAACGCGATAGAACAGTTAAATTCGCCACCTGTAGCAGACGGAACGAATCGCGAGAATCGTGACAACTGCGAAAATCGCGAAAACATTGTAAATCGTGAAATACCCGAAAATCGAATAAATCTTATCGAATTAAATTCAAGCGAAGAGCAAGACTCTCGTGAAAATAACAAGATCGTAAAAACAAGGTTCTGACGTTTAGTGACGATAACAATAGGCGAGACAGAATAAATCATAGCAGAACTCCTAGTAGAGTCATCCTCAGATAGGAATACTCCCTTACGTCATACGAGTAGCATTTTTAATTCTGAAGAAAATTACGGAGATAATAATAACGGTTATAGAAATGCACCGCATTTCGCCTAGTGCAAAATGACAAGCACCGACAGCACTATCCGGAGAATTAGTACAAGCTGTAATGGAACCACAGTTACCAACTGGAAATGACTATAACGATTTGCAAATAGATCTCTTACGTAATGTTGGGAATTAGAGAATTCCAGAAAGAAATGAAAGTTATGCATAAAAGAAAAGGTAAACTAAAGGATCATCGAAATACTCAGCACGCGACACACGCGCGATTATTGCTTAGACAGCACATACGAATGAGAACGTACACAACCAGCGCAAATACACATAAATGAATATACCTAAAGAAGCACGAGAAAGATATTCGAATTCGATGGAAATCGAATTTACAGGCTAAACTAAAAGAATTTCTAGCGCATGTTCATATGCCATAAAAAACATAAATCCAATAGATGAAAAAACATTATTAGATGCTATACTGTACACCAAGTTAAAAAGCAAAGCAATGATAGATTTCGAGACACGGGATATATATGACTTCCAACAATTATAATCGGAGTTAGAAATTTTCTATCTTAAGCAAAAGAAGCACAACAAATAGATTTAATACTATTAAACAAAAATCGAGCGAGAACGCTAGACAATACGGCTTGAAAATCGATATCTTATCAATGGAATTATATGAGTCAATGATCGAAGGACAGGGGCATAACAGCGAACAAAAATGCATAATTCTATATACTATTCAAAAACAAGCTCTACAGAATTTCCAAATAGGATTACGAAATGAAATCAAACTACTTGTGAAGTCACAACATTATGCTATACTGCAAGAAGCAATAGCACTGCTGAAGAAAAAATCAAGAGACCACTTGGTAACAATCCCTCGATATTCAAATTTGGCAACTCATCACCGAGAATCATATTGTCAAAAATGTAGAAAAATGAGACACAGTGGTCAAGAAATCCGAACCAACAGATACGTTGACTGACATTTGTTGCCAAAACCGAGCGAACAAGGTAACATAAATATATAAATACAGTTGCAAAATATTGCAAATACTGCAAAAAGACAAGACATCTCCGTAACGAATGCTGAACGTTAAACGGACGCTCAGGAATCGCATCAGGAGGAAGCATGAAAATGCATGACGAAAAAACCCGAAGACAGCAGAAAATAAAATGGCGATGGAAAGAAGAGAAGAAAGGAAGAGAAGAAAGGAAGAGAAGATTCCGCAAGGATGAAACCGTCATAAACCTGCACGCGATTAAAATTTCGCAAGTCACTGAGGTGCTATGAGCCAGTACAGGGTTGAATTTAATAAATTTGCAAATCAAAGAATTCAAGAAAGGAAAAACTAAATTTCCTTTCGACACTGGAATAGCAGTAACCCTCGTAAAACTACAAAATTTGAGGGGAGAAACGTTAATATATGAAGACAAGATGATGTTTGGAGTTGCAGGATACGAAATAATTGTTATAAGAAAAATAACTGTTATCACGTTATTAGATGAACGCCAGACACAGCACAACGTAATTGCAGATGATTTTTTAATCGACTATGAAGGCTACTTGGAGTTGATTCCCTACGAAAACATCTTGTGAAATGCGACTACAGCGACAAGCTTTTGAAAATCAGAGACAGCATATTGAAATTATATCTCTACAAAATAATAAGAATCAACCCTAGGTAAGGCAAACATAAAAGCCACTACAACTGGAAACCGCCACTAACAATACGGGAATAATTCAAGCTGTAAAAGCGCAACCAGGAGTACTTATGGAAACTGTCTAGTACAGCCAAAAAATCATCTCTGTCTGATCAATATCATAAATACCACGGAGATGTATGTAGAAATGCAAATACCTTCCGTAAATACGAAATAGCGTCGGAAGACACTTGTCGTCTATACAAAAGAAAAAAGAAGAAGAAGAAGAAAATAAGACAATTTCAAGAAAATGCATCGAAAATACATTAAAGTTAGAGCATTTAAATGCTGAGGAAAAGAAGAGCATAAATCAGTACAGAAATCTGCATATAGTACAATGATGATAAATATTCCATTTGAAAGGAGATCCATTGACGCATACCAATATGCACATGAAATTCACACGCAGATAAAGTGCATGTTAACGTGAAATCATATCTGACCGAGAAGCATAAGGAAAAAGTGCAAAAGCAAATACGCACAATGCTTAACGAAGAAATAATACGATCAAACAATAATCAGTGGAATGCGCCATTACTTATAGTACCAAAAAGACTAATGCAACAGGAACACCTAAATTACGCATAGTCATAGACTTTAGAAAATTGAACAACTTAACTATAGGTGATTCTTTTTCTCTGCCTAATATAACCGATATATTGTCAATCAGCTAGGAAATGCTAAATGCTTTACTACATTAGGTCTAGCGTCTGGTTATCACCAAATTCCCAAATTGACTGAGTCGGATAAAGCCAAAACTGCTTTTTCAACTGCTTTTTATGGGCGTACGAATTCAATAGGATGCCCTTCGCATTGAAAAATGCGCATTGAAAAATGCGCCACTTTCCAAAGATTAATGAATTCCGTTCTAACTGGATTACAAAGTATTAAATGTGTTTAGTATGAGGGCAAGTCAGTAAGTTCTTAGAAAATCTGTCAGAGGACACTCGTAATATCATGTCACATTATTTTTTGATAAGTAGCATCTCTCAGCTGATTACTAATTTTGAACGGAATTCATCGAGTGGTTTCATTTCTGTAGATGATTAAAGCGAACAACAACCTTTATATTTTTTATAAAATGGAAAAAAACGAGTTTCGTGCAGTAATCAAACATCTACATATGAAAAGTTTAACGCCAAAAGAAATCAAAGCCGAGTTGGATAATGTTCATAGCACATGTTGCAAAGCATCTGCACCAGCATTTGCAACTGTATACAATTGGATGAATGAATTTAAATGATCGTACATGTGATGCACCTCGTTCAGGACGTCCAATTGAGGCTACTATATCAGAAACCATCGATAAAGTCCACGATATTGTTTTAACTGATCGATGAGTGAAAGTGCGCGAACTTGTTGAGGCCACAGGCATATCACATGACACAGTGATTTCAATTTTGCACGAACAATTGAGTATGAAAAAACTATCAGCAAGATGGGTGCCGATTTGTTCACTGTGGACCTTAAGCACGATGTGACGATTTCAAAAATGTTTGGAAATTTCAACGTAATCCAGATGAATTTTTGCATCGAATCATTACTGAAACGAAACATGGATCCATTACTTCACATCCAAGACGAAGGAACAATGTCAAACAATGGATTTCACCGAGTGAACCAATTCCGAAGAAGGCAAAGACCGTAAAATCGACTGGAAAGGTGATGGACAGTTTTTTGATGCACGTGGTATAATTCATATCGATTATCTTCTGTCGAAGAAAATTATCAGTGGCGATTATTGCGCAGCCTTATTGGACCGTTTCAACATTTTAAAGAAAAAACGTCCCCATTTGGCGAAGAAGAAAGTTCCATCAAGACAATTCACGTGCCCGGTACCGATGACCGAATTAAACGAATTCCGCTACAAATTGTTTCCCTAACCAGCAATTCGCCAGATTTAGCCCTATTTCCTGTTTCCAAACCTGAAAATGATTCGAAAGAAAGAGATTCACCATCAAAACAGCAACTCATCGCCGAAATAGAGGCTTATTTTGAAGGATTGGACAAATCATATTATTCGAACGGCTTGAAAAAGTTGGAGAATCGTTGGATCAAGTGTATCGAGTTGAAAGGAGACTATGTTGAGAAATAAAAATGAATCGATCAAAGAAAATGTGTTTTACTATGTTTTTCTAAATTGACTAATATATAGATGACATAATCGTGTACGGAGCCGATTTACAGAACCACAACGCGCGGCTCGAATATTCAATAAGCTAAGACAACATAAACTAAAATTACAGCCTGAGAAATGTGAATTTCTAAGAAAAGAGATCATTTATCTAGCACATGTAATAATGACGAGATCAAACCAGATCCGACTAAATTAACAGATATATGAATTTCCTATTAGGTGTATAACTTTGCTTCCGCCGTTTCCCTATAGATGGCTTTAGCGGTAAGTGATGGTCGAAATAAATAGATCATAGATGTCATATAATAAACTTGGGCATCTGCCAACATAACCCCATAAAAACATTAGTCGATTTGTGTCTGCATCATAAAGTTATTCTCGATTGAAAATGTCAGTTTACGAGCCAAATTCTCGTCATTTGCGGGAGGTTTTAATTTTTTGCTTCAATATGAAGAAATCTGCGGCTGAGGCTCATCGAATGCTCTCAAATACTTATGGTGAGGCCATTATTAGCGGTGAAAGAACGTGTCGTGATTTCAACGCTTCAAGAACGGTGATTTTGACGTCCAAGATCATGCTCTGTATTTGGTGGGACCAGCTCGGCGTAGTGTATTATGAACTGTTAAAACCAACTGAAACAATCACAAGCGATCGGTATCGAACGCAATTGATGCGTTTGAGCCGAGCATTGAAAGACAAACGGCCGCAATACAACGAGAGACACGATAAAGTGATTTTGCAGCATGACAATGCTCGACCCCATGTTGCGAAAGTGGTCAAGACATACTTGGAAACGTTGAAATGGGAAGTCCTACCCCACCCGCCGTATTCTCCAGACGTTGCTCCCTCTGACTATCACTTGTTTCGATCAATGGCACACGCCCTGGCTGACCAGCACTTCCGATCTTATGAAGAAGTAAAAAATTGGATCGATTCGTGGATAGCCTCAAAAGATGACCAGTTTTTTCGACGCAGGATTCGTACGCTACCCAAAAGATGGGAGAAAGTGGCCAGCGATGGACAATACTTTGAATCATAAATGTATAACTAGTTTTTTACAATAAAGCCTCGAATTTCGGAAAAAAAACGGCGGAAGCACACCAATATGAAAAATTTCTTCTTATCAAAACGTGCAATTCCTCGCTAAATTGACGTCCCTCGAAATTAACTTTTCTCTTTTCATCGGATCTCTTTTTCATAATTCGACGCGTAATACACAGGATAAACGAAAAAAAGTGTATTTTTTCTCGCTGACGCAACTGGACTGATTCGTCGATACGTGATTTAAGACTCCTAATTAATCGCAACGACCATTTTAGAAATGTGACATCACAAGCGAGAATCATATATTAATTTTTATTACATGCTATTTGTAAGTAAAGATAATTTGGACACGAAATGACGAGATCGCTTTAAAACATTTATAATAATCGATAAGTGTCTTTTTCTCCCTTCATTTCGACAGTAAATAGTTATAAAAAGCACATAAAATGAACCTACCAGGTATATAAATATGAAACCGGAATTTACCAATAGATGGCCATAGCTGTCAATGTCATCAGAACTACACGGCGCCATTGATGCCATTTCCTTGTTCTAACATCTGACAAAGATTTTCAACTCACAACAATACAAGTTTCATACAACAGTATAGTTTGTAATAGCGTTGAATATGTACCTCGAATTTTGTACCTGGAAACTGCGATTTGCGGACAGCATTGATCTGTTACCATTTGAAAAAAACTGCTGTAGAATCGTATCGAATGCTTGCCGAAGCTTGCAGTGAGCATGCTCTTGGTAAATCACAGTGCTTTGAGTGATTTAAAAAAATTCAGAAATGGCGATTTTGACGTGAGAAACGAAGAACGTCACCGAAAGAAAATCACCGAAAAAGTTTGAAGACAGCGAATTGCAAGCATTGTTGGATGAGGATGACTCAAACTCAACAACAACCCGCGGATGAATTGAATGTGAGAAGCCGTCTCCATACATTTGAAATCCATGGGAAAAATCCAGAAGATGGGAAAATGGGTTCCATATGAACGAAAGACAGTAGGAAAACCGAAAAACCACTTGCGAAATGCTGCTAGCTAGGTACAAAAGAAAATCATTTCGCCATCGAATTGTGATTGGCGATGAAAAGTAGATATATTTTGAGAATCCTAAGCGTAAAAGATCATGGGTAACTCCAGACGAAACATCGACATCGACTGCAAGGCCAAATCGCTATGGACGGAAGACAATGCTCTGTGTTTGGTGGGATCAGAAAGGTGTGATCTATTATGAGCTGCTAAAACCGTTAATATTGAACGCTACAACAAATGATCAATTTGAATCCAGCTTTGTGTGAAAAACTACCGGAATATCAAAAAAGGCAATACAAAGTGATTTTGCTTCATGATAATGCATCATCACACACAGCAAAACTGGTCAAGGACACGATTGAAGCATTTGGTTGGGAAATACTTTCGCATGCGGCTTACTCATCAGACTTGGCTCCATCCGATTACCACTTATTTGCATCGATGGGACACGCACTTGCTCAGCAGCGCTTCATTTCGTACGAAGATGTACGAAAATGTCTAGATGACTGGTTTGGCTCAAAAGAGCAACAATTTTTTTGGCGTGGCATCCACAAATTGTCAAACAGGAAAAAATATATTGTTACCGATGGGCAATACTTCGAATAAAATATTTTTTATCATTTTCATGCAATAAACGTGTATTTTCTGTAAAAAAATTCCGGTTTCATATTTACATACCTGGTAGTTTAGATGGTCCAATCACATTTCATATTTTGCGATCTTATAAAAGAAATACGATTAGATAATTTTCTTCACGCATATGTTTATGCGACTATGCAAGTTTGTGTGGATATGTCCTTAAAATATATTCTGATTAAAAGCATTAAATTTCAGCATTAAGCCACAAACAACAAATCAATCAGCATTATTTTTTACGCCTGTCTTTATCGCTTCGTTCATTGGTTTATTACTCACTGCTTGAAGCTTAACACTTCTAGTCTAAACCATAGATTTCTGTGTATTACATTAGACTGCTAATTCCCCACTTATCCTTATATAAAAACGCTGCCTGCACGAATTATAGATGTGCAGAATAACTGATATTACATTTGTTGTATGTATGAATATACTTTAATGGTGGAATCACATAAGGCATATTTGCTGCGTATTGTGTAACCGCGTAATCAATCAGAAACGATCCGCTGTTATGGGTTTTACTGATTACTGGTTGGTTACGCGATTATGTAATACGCGGCAAATACGCTTCATGGAACTTCACTGAACTGACTGCTTTCACATACAGCATAACTTATGTAAATGTAACTTGCTTCAGCCAATCAAATCGTCTCAACTCAAATAACATGTAGTAGCTGATACAATTTGATATGATTTGATTGGTTGACGCAAGTTAAGCTTACGTAAGTTACGCTGCATGTGAAAGCAACCTTATGACTCTGGCACACCACGAAGTGATATGCGACATGTGTCGCGCGATATTTAATCAATACATCTTTTCTAGAAAAACAGTACATTGGTTGGACATCGCGCGTGGCATGTCATATCGCGGATCACGCTGATGTGCCGGAACTTACGCATATTACAGAATTTCAAAGATAAAAACGCATTCTGAAGACGAGTAAGTATAAGTTGCATAATATAAGACCGCTGGACCAATCAACATCTTATACTCTGCAATCAATCAAAAAACAGGATTTTGCTTCGTATCATCGATACAGAATGTCGTATGACACACGTCGGACCCAGTATAAATCCAAGTACAACTTATTGCTGTGTCTCCAAGAGATGGCAATAAGTCGTACATCATACGCCAAAACTTGTGCGTTATTTACATCTACAACTTAAAGGGGAACACAGACTTTTGCATAACGCATAACACATAATGCATAAGAAAATGTACCAATTAAATCCTTAGCTTCTTTCCTTTCCATGAAATAAAGAATTTAGATTGATTGAATTTTTTATGCTTTATGCAAGAGGTTGTGTTCCCCGCTTAAGTTTCTAAGTAAGTGTTACGACAATTCTTATGCTCAGACTCTCTCGCTCATTGCTCATCGCCCAGTGTGCAGTAGGCAATGGCTGCGTTCAGCAGAAAAAGCAACTTTGCAATTATTGTAAAATTCTTGAACATGATTGGTTTATATATTGATTATATTTGATTTAGAGGAACTAAGGGCAAGACTAATATTAAAGAATTTTATAATGTTTGCAAAACTGCTTTTTCTGCTGAACGCAACCATTAGTCGTTCAGTAGACTCATCACAAGGCACTCAACTATTTGCACTTTTCCATCACGCAAGTTTTGTGTGCTATGTTCACATGATGCGACAAAGATGCATCCAAGATGAATATAATTTAAGGCTCCTGACTATTCAGCCAGCGATACAGAATCAGACGATGGCCAACAAAACTATAGACACCATACACACACAAGTACGAGCTCATGTACATGTGCTCTCAGCGTGTCGAAAGCGAGCACATATATATAGGCTCGTGCTTGTGTATGTATTACAGCGCCTCATCACGATAAATGGCTAACTTATAGACGTGGAAAAGTGACATTTTGACGACGAAATTTATGTTGCATGCCGTTTCATTATTATTTGCTTAATTGTGAAAATGACTTGTCTCGTACTTATCAAAGTCGTAATTATCGATGAAAACTAAAGTTATCTTGGAATTTTATATGCAAAAGCATATATTTCGTGCGTATATTTCATTTCAATTACTGTCAGACTATATATTTCTGCCTGAATACTGGTATGTAAATATGAAACCGGAATTTTTTAATAGAAAATACACGTTTATTGAAAATGATAAAAAATATTTTATTTGAAGTATTGCCCATCAGTAACTATACATTTTTTCTACCTGTTTGACAATTTGTGGATGCTACGCCAAAAAAATTGTTGCTCTTTTGAGCCAAACCAGTCATCTAGACATTTTCGTACATCTTCGTAAGAAATGAAGCGCTGCTGAGCAAGTGCGTGTCCCATCGATGCAAATAAGTGGTAATCGAATGGAGCCAAGTCTGGTGAGTAAGCCGCATGCGAAAGTATTTCCCAACCAAATGCTTCAATCGTTCCTTTGACCAGTTTTGCTGTGTGATGATGCATTATCATGAAGAAAAATCATTTTGTATTGCTTTTTTTGATATTCCGGTCGTTTTTCACACAAAGCTTGATTCAAATTGATCATTTGTTGTAGCGTTCAATATTAACGGTTTTACCAGGTTTTAGCAGCTCATAATAGATCACACCTTTCTGATCCCACCAAACACAGAGCATTGTCTTCCGTCCATAGCGATTTGGCTTTGCAGTCGATGTCGATGTTTCGTCTGGAGTTATCCATGATCTTTTACGCTTAGGATTCTCAAAATATATCCACTTTTCATCGCCAATCACAATTCGATGACGAAATGACTTTCTTTGTACCTAGCTAGCAGCATTTCGCAAGTGGTTTTTCGGTTTTCCTGCTGTCTTTCGTTCATATGGAACCCATTTTCTCATCTTCTGGATCTTTCCCATGGATTTCAAACGTATGGAGACGGCTTCTCATATTCAATTGATCCGCGGGTTGTTGTCGAGTTTGAGTCATCCTCATCTAACAATGCTTGCAATTCGCTGTCTTCAAAATTTTTCAGTGATTTTCTTTCGGTGACGTTCTTTGTTTCTCACGTCAAAATCGCCATTTCTGAATTTTTTAAACTACTCAAAGCACTGTGATTTATCAAGAGTATGCTCACTTTAAGCTTCGACAAGCATTCGATGCAGTTTTCTTCAAATGATAACAGAAAATCAATGCTGTCCACAAATCGTAGTTTCCAGGTACAAAATTCGATATGTTCATTATATTGCTGTGAGTTGAAACTCTTTGTCAGATGTCAGAACAAGGAAATGGCGTCAATGGCGCCGTCTGACGGCAACTACATTGACAGTTATGACCATTTATTGGTAAATTCCGGTTTCATATTTACATACCTGGTATAGACTTCTGTGTGATTGCTAACTCTTCTCTTTTTCTTATTCAAAGATGCTTGCGCGAATTAGATGTGCAGAATAATTATTTATATTTGTGGTATGAAGATTTTAAGTTTATTGAATAATAGGATAGAGAGATCCGACAACTTCTCTTTCTCCTATTCAATCAATAGACTTGAAATGCTTGTCATATAACAAATATAAGACTAACCTAAGACATCATGTATATGCAGAAAAGAGATGCCTTAGAGGTTATGAGACCAATCTTTCTGATTGATTCAAAATGTTATATATTTTATGGGCAGTATTTACAGTGCGTTCTTATTTCTTACGTAATGACTTAAGATGCTAACATCCAGGTAGCAATGTGTCTTAGCAAAATCGCACGAATCTGTGATTGCTTATAATGTTGGCAACTTGCCAGAGATTTGTCTTCAACCATTTCGAATATATCGTAGCAACATACAGACTACAATGTGTATATGTTTTGCCAGCAATTTAACAACAAGATATTTCCATCAATGTTATGTTGACTACGTTTGATTTGCACTCTGACACACTGGAAATGCTCATATTTATAAGCATTGTTTTTGATGTTCAATTTGATTTGTCAGTGCTCAAATTAAATAATTAAATAATGTCATTTATTTTAACTATTGTAAGCGTTAAGCTTAGGTACGTAATTGACTGTGAGTAATTCGCTTCTTATATACAAAAATAAAAATTTATGAAATTTTAATAAATAGTTGTTTAAAATAATATCAATGAGTCATTTATAGCGAATAAAAATTTATTCAATAAAAAGTAATACTTTGATTTAAGTATTCTTAAAATAAATATTTATTTACTAAATAAATTAAATAAGCAAATTTCTCATTGGTACTATTTTAACAAATATTACAATTTTGTAAATTTTTTTTCAGTATACTCATAACTTTTTTTTGTTTTTTTATTTTTGTTTTCCTTCTACCGAAGATGCATTTAAATCGTGATACTTTATCGGGAGTTAGAGATCGTGTATATATTCTCAGTCTATGCATCTTCTAAATCAATTAGAACTTTATGTGTTAATCTTAATGTCATCTTTGTATGAGTAAATTCTTTTTTCTATTTTTTTGATGACAATTTAAGCATCCAATTTCTTGTTGGTGAACGACTAAGTCCTTTTTTTATTAGCATAAAATTGAAAAACATTTGTAGATGTCGTATATAAGTATATTACGAGAGCGTCAAAATATACACGCAATACATTCGTTAAAGATTTCTCTAATGAAAAAACATGTATAGATTTAACCTACTAGGGTTAGGATCGAACATTCAGAATCATGTTTATCTTGACCAATAATCGCTTATTTGTTCACACTTTTGCTGTCCTGCCTCGATGAAATAAGCATTTATGAACACAAGAATGACGTCATGGATGACGTCATGAACGCATTTCTAAGCGCTTACACTGCCAAAGCGAACATCGTGAGCAATGCTTATAAGCGCTTAAAGCGTGTAAGCGCAAACTGAACGCAACCGGTTGTCGGCAATATAACAGCATTGCAAAATGCTACATATTATTATTGGCAACATTATAGCATTAGTACGAATTTTGATGATGACGATTTTAAAGTTGTCGGCAAACTACTGGCAAGCTACTCAAAGTTATTATATCAAGACATCAAGTTGCCAACAAATGAGGACTCAGTTGCTGTAATTCTGGTAGCAATACATATTTAGCAATATATATATATATATA